>NC_037680.1:80066142-80088740 GCF_003255815.1 Theropithecus gelada | reverse complement strand
TTTTTTTGAGACGGAGTCTCGCTCTGTCGCCCAGGCTGGAGTGCAGTGGCCGGATCTCAGCTCACTGCAAGCTCCGCCTCCCGGGTTCACGCCATTCTCCTGCCTCAGCCTCCCGAGTAGCTAGGACTACAGGCGCCCGCCACCTCGCCCTGCTAGTTTTTTGTATTTTTTTAGTAGAGACGGGGTTTCACCGTGTTAGCCAGGATGGTCTTGATCTCCAGACCTCGTGATCCGCCCGTCTCGGCCTCCCAAAGTGCTGGGATTACAGGCTTGAGCCACCGCGCCCGGCCTCAACTGACTTTTTAAATAAAGAATTCTACCTGTAAACACAAGTAAAACAAAATTTCAATCCTTGAGGCAAATGCTAGAAAATACATAAATTTTTAAAATTACTCTTATTTCTTAAATACAGCCTCTATCAGCCTATTTCTCAGACTTGATCCTTTATCCGACATAATAATTTACATTCTGTATAAACATAATAGCCACTGAGAACTGCAGATCTATTACCTCTCCAACTATTGCCCCCTAGACACTCAACTCTGAAAAAAAAAAAAGGTTTGACATATTCCTGACAGCTTTGACTGAGGCCTCTGTTATTTCCGGTTTACTAATCTCTATCCATTCTTCTGTTTTTTACTTAATCCATTAAAATAGCTTTAAAAGATAGCATTAATTGACCATATTAAATGCCAATTTATATGATTGATACTCCCAAAGAAAATGTTCTCAATAAATGAATTAATGCATATACTCAAAATCTAGGGTGGTTGAGTATTCACCTTCCTCCTTGAGCTTGCCAACACTTTTCAACCAAAGTACTACAAAATTCTAAACAGAAAATAAATTATTATCCTTGATTGCTATTTGCTTGTTGTCATCATTTACCCACATAATCTCTCCTACTCTCCCCTAATGCCTAATAAAACTAGTTCCTCCTTTTTAGGAACTCTAATATGCTAGTTTCTCTTCTATATTTGTTCTTTTTTTAAAAAGTTTATTTTTAATATCCTTTGCTAATGCTTCAAACATGGAAAAATTTTAGGATTCTCAAGAATAGATCTTGAAATTCTGTATCAGATTAGCAATTTGTCAACCTCCCTCCTTCCACAGAAAACCAAGTTCAGGCCAGGAGAAGTGGCTCACACCTGTAATCCCAACGCCTCGGGAGACTGAGGCGGGAGACTGCTTGAGCCCAGGAATTCGGAACAAGCCACAGCAAGATGGCAAGACACTGTCTCTACAAACAAACAAACAAAAATCAGCCAAGCATGGCACGTGCCTGTAGTCCCAGCCAGTTACTTGGGAGGCTGAGACAGGAGGATCCCTTGAGCCCAGGAGTTCAAGGTTGCAGTGAGCTGTGATCGTACAACTACACTCCAGCTTGGGAAACACAGCAAGCCTTTGTCTCTTTAAAAAAAAAAAAAAATTCATCTATTTAATCATTTTAAATTCCATTGATTATTTCCTTCAGGAAGCCTTTTCAAACTGAAATTTACCTTACACTCATTAAAACTCACCAATTCTTTTTTTTTTAACTTAAGATACACAATATAACAAGCAATAAATAATATGTCTGCAGAAGTTTGTATAAAATGTGAAGAAACCCTTATAATGGGTGGCTCAAGCCTGTAATCCCAGCACTTTGGGAGGCCGAGACGGGCGGATCACGAGGTCAGGAGATCGAGACCATCCTGGCTAACACGGTGAAACCCCGTCTCTACTAAAAAAAAAAAAAAAAACAAAAAAACTAGCCGGGTGAGGTGGCGGGCGCCTGTAGTCCCAGCTACTCAGGAGGCTGAGGCAGGAGAATGGCACAAACCCGGGAGGCGGAGCTTGCAGTGAGCTGAGATCCGGCCACTGCACTCCAGCCTGGGGGACAGAGCAAGACTCCGTCTCAAAAAAAAAAAAAAAAAAAAAAAAAAAAAGAAATCCTCTAAACCAGTCTGATAAATTTTCAAAAATACCTTATCTGATTTTATTATCTGGACTATATTTGGTCCAGTTATACAAATTTGCTAAACTTTAGACTCTCAAAAACAGTCCATTTGAAAAGAGCCCTGAACTCTCAAGACATTAAAAAAATAGTAATAATATGCATATTTAAAAGTTATTTTTATTCCAGAATAGTTCTAATCATTTAGGTCTAAAAAGAGTGTTGAATAATACTAAATCATTCAAATGACAAGGTGCTAAAATACAACATTTCAAAGATCTCTTCGAAAAAAGGCAGGCACAAACCAAAACCTTTATCATTTTTATATTTTTTAAATTGCATTTTGCAATTTAATTGGTTTTTCACTGCAGTATTATTTTAAATGGCCCCAAAATATGGGAATGATTATGAAAGGCATAACATATACATGCAACATTATGCAGCCACTGAGAATGTTTATGAAGAACTTACAACATCAAGAGATTACATTTGCTTTAACACTAAGTTAAAAAAGCAGAACCCAAAATTCTATACCTATTCTATAACTGACTCTATTATATTATAATCCTGTCTACTTTTTTTTTTTTTTTTTTTTTGGAGACAGGGTTTCACTCTGTCTCCCAGGCTGGAGTGCACATCATAATTACAGCTCAATACAGTCTAGACCTCCCCATGCTCAGATGATCCTCCCACCTTAGCCTCCCAAGTAGCTGAGACAACAGGCGTGCATCACCACACCTGGCTAATTTTTGTATTTTTGTTAGAGAACAGGGTTTTGCTATGCTGCCCAGGCTGGTCTCAAACTCCTGGGCTGAAGCAATCCTCCCACCTCAGCCTCCCAAAGTGCTGGGATTACAGATGTGTGCCCAGCCCACAGCTACATTTTAAAAAAACTACTGGCCGAGCGCGGTGGCTCAAGCCTGTAATCCCAGCACTTTGGGAGGCCGAGACGGGCGGATCACGAGGTCAGGAGATCGAGACCATCCTGGCTAACACAGTGAAACCCCATCTCTACTAAAAAATACAAAAAAAACTGGCCGGGCGAGGTGGCGGGCACCTGTAGTCTCAGCTACTCAGGAGGCTGAGGCAGGAGAATGGCGTAAACCCGGGAGGAGGAGCTTGCAGTGAGCTGAGATCTGGCCACTGCACTCCAGCCTGGGCGACAAAGAGAGACTCTGTCTCAAAAAAAAAAAAAAAAAAAAAAAAAACTACTTACAGGAAAAAGGATTACAAGGCAATATACCAAAATATTAACAGTGAAAAGCTTGGGAAGTGGTAAAATGGTTTTTTATTTTTCCACTTTTTTTCTTCTTTTTCTGGGTTTTCATGAGTATGGCTTTTATAATGAAGACAGATTAACATTTTTTTAAAAACTTTTACAAATTCATAAAGTGATAAACTTTAAGTTATATATAACAAAAATAATTTTGTAAGGTTTGCTACTATTTCCATTATTGCAGGTATAGTACCATCCCAATAAACATAAATCCTACCAAAAGAAAAAAAAAAAATTTTGAACATGCCACCAATCTATCAAGTTTATCTTTTTAAATTGATAAAGAAGTATGAAATTTGTTGGCCGGGCGCGGTGGCTCAAGCCTATAATCCCAGCACTTTGGGAGGCCGAGATGGGCGGATCACGAGGTCAGGAGATCGAGACCATCCTGGCTAACACGGTGAAACCCCGTCTCTACTAAAAAATACAAAAAAAAAAACTAGCCGGGCGAGGTGGCGGGCGCCTATAGTCCCAGCTACTCGGGAGGCTGAGGCAGGAGAATGGCGTAAACCCGGGAGGCGGAGCTTGCAGTGAGCTGAGATCTGGCCACTGCACTCCAGCCTGGGCGACAGAGCAAGACTCTGTCGCAAAAAAAAAAAAAAAAAAAAGAAATTTGTTAAAAAAAAAAAAAAAAAAGTGGAGGGGGGGAAGGATGAAGTTTCATTATAGGGCTGATTATGTTACCATGACAACTGAGTTTTAATAAAATTCACAATTTACTTTATCAAAATCACACAGATAACCACCCACAAAAAGATATAATCAAAAAACAACCTAATATTAAGTTTCTATTTTCCAAATCGTACATGTGAGTTAACTTACATAATAAAAGCTGCCAGCATTACAGACAGCCTGTGTTTATTATTAAGGGTTCCTCATAGGCAAATAGGAAAATATTGTGGTCTCACTTGTGAAATATGATTGATTGAAGATTCCATCCTTCGTAGCTGGGATGCCTGGATATCCAGCATCTGCAGGACATTGTTGGCCAAGGTGTTTATCAGATAGGCAACACTTGCTAAGGATTGGGTGGTATAGGCTTTGGTTTCTTCTAGGGCTCTCTGCTTATCTGCTGACTAGGAAAAAAAACAAACCAGTGATCATTAATTCAAAGATAACCCATTTCTAGCAATCTAACCTAACAAAAAACTCATCACAACGATTCTGTTAACTGAATCCACCAGAAAGTAAAAAAACGAATCCACCAGAAAGTGAAAACTACTGGTATCACATAAACCCCAAACTCAACTACTGACTGAATTAACTAATGTTTTCATGTTGAATAGACACATTTTTGTACAGATGCAAATAAAACTCTAAAGCCATTATCTAGAAAATGAGATCCAATGGACAATTTGAGCAATGGTAGCAAAGTATACACTGCTTGGAAAGGTAGCACTGATTTGAACGTACAAATTTTGACACACTTTCTTCTGCTTTTCTGAATTCCTCTTTTCCTTTCACTCTATTATGTGAAATGTGGCCAGAACATAATGTGTGATTATATAAAAGCATCCAGGAAAAAAAAATTTAATTATAAATAATGATATGATAAATAAAATGGTAATAATGATTATTATAAACTAAAAGTAATAAAAGGATCCTTCCCTCCAAAACATTGTGTTATAACCCTTCAAGATGCAAACTGCCATGTTGCCCAAGCTGGTCTCAAACTCCTAGGCTCAAGAGATTCATTGGCCTGCCTCGGCCTCCCGAAGTGCCGGGATTACAGGCATGAGTCACCATGCCCAGCTAAACATTAAGCAATTTTTAAAATAAATTAAGTTGACACATGCAGTCAGGCTCATTCTTCTTTTCCATTTTAAAATTAAGATTTCTATCCATTAATTATGTCTAAGAAATACTATGACCGTTTATATATGAACATGAAAAAACCAATATGAAAAAAACCACAAAAAGTAAAAAAATTTTAAAAACAGATATAAAGAAAAAAATACAAATAAAGTTCTGTAAGCATTAAGATAACAGCCCCAGCAGAGCGCGGTGGCTCACACCTGTAATCCCAGCACTTCGAGAGGCCGAGGTGGGCGGATCACGAGGTTAAGAGACTGAGACCATCCTGGCTAACACGGTGAAACCCCGTCTCTACTAAAAATACAAAAAATTAGCCGAGTGTGGTGGCGGGCGCCTGTAGTCCCAGCTACTTGGGAGGCTGAGGCAGGAGAATGGCATGAACCCAGGAGGCGGAGCTGGCAGGGAGCCGAGGTCGCGCCACTGCACTCCAACCTGGGTGACAGAGCCAGACTCCGTCTCAAAACAAACAAAAGATAATAGCCCCAGAAAACACGTAGCCTGAGAGAGATAAATAGTTTTCCTGATCTTGATCCCATAGAGTAAGGCTTTACTCAATGAAATGGAAATAATAATATTCAATTTTGTAAAAATATTTATAGATGGCTTAGCAAGTATTTTCATTAATAGAAGAAGCAAACAAATCTGGTCCCATCCTCTGTAAAATAAAAGTAACAGAAAATGTCAGGAGGAAATTCTAAGGATCAGTGCTACAAAGAAAGAGAGTATTTTTGTTACAAAAAAAAAAGGTGACACATTCATTCAATATAATCCACAAGTATATACCATATATACAAAACATTGTGCTCAGAGTTGAGCAATTTTAAAACATTGTATCTGCTCTCAAGGACTTACCATGGGAGAAGATCCACATAAATTACTAAGGTAAATTAAGGTGAATAAAAATAAAGTACAGGCAAAATAAAGGTAACATGATGAGCAGTATGAAGAAAAAGGCAGGTTGAGAATATCAGTAATGGCAAATGTTCAGTCAGATTTTTAACCAGTTTTTAAAAATTGAATTCTTAACAGACTCTACACAGCTAATTCAGAAAAATGAAAGTAATTCTCAGATTATTTGTCTTGTATGTATCTTCTAAATCAGTATACCATTTCAAGACGTCTTAAATAAATGTGTAAAAAATAAACCACACCCCCACTAATCTTCCAAGTAAAATTTTCAGTACATTTCTATTTCATTATTACTTTTACCAGTAACTAAAACAGGTCCACACTGGGGACACAAGTAGCTTTACCATAGGTGAAACACTATAAACCACCATATATAGCATTTTTTTTTATTTGTAAAAAGCCTCTGTCTTGGCTTGCAAATCATGACACTAACAGTAAAATTACAACATTCATAAATATAAATAACTTTTTCTTAGCCATTAATTTTACTGCCAACATATTATCAAAGGGCATGTTGGAGATGTCATCTCCATCATCTTCCCCACCAGCCTTCAATTATCGTGTTACGAAAATACATTTTCAAATTTACAGCTACCCCTAAAAATGCTCCAATACAGCAATTCTGGAACCACTTCAGGATATGACTGAAGCAGTATTCTGAAACACCTGAGACTGACACTATGAAATACAACTCTCTGGCTTCACCAAGCAACAATATCATACTAAAAAAATACCAACACCTCGGCCAGGTGCAGTGGCTCACGAGGTCAAGAGATCGAGACCATCCTGGGCCAACACGGTGAAACCCCATCTCTACTGAAAATACAAAAATTAGCTGGGCATGGTGGCGTGCACCTGTAGTCCCAGCTACTCGGGAGACTGAGGCAGAAAAATCGCTTGAACCCAGGAGGCAGAGGTTGCAGTGAGCAGAGATTGTACCACTGTACTCCAGCCCAGGCAACAAGAGCAAAACTCCATCTCAAAATAATAATAATAATAATAATAATAACAATAATAATAATAAAAAATACCAATACCTCAAGGGCTTCAATATTTCACTCTGAAGTTTTACAAGTTTCACTACATTTGTAGCTTTAAATTATGTGAATAAACAATAATCAAATAAGAAAAAGGTACAGACAAGAATATTCATGTTCATTAACTCATTTAATGATGAAAGAGAAAAAGCATGAGGCTGACTAAACAATACATTCACATGGTACATTAATGCAGTAACTTAAAATGGTATTGCTATGCATTACTGCTACGTAAAGATATCTACGATATAACTAAGTGAAAAAAACCTGATTACAATGCATCTTGAACATAATCATCATAATTCTGTATGTGCCTGTGTGTAAATACGAGCACAAGAAAAATGTCCAAAAAGTAAGCTCCAAAATGATAACCTAAGTTTTCTCTGAATGTTGGTTGATTCGGATTTTTAAAATGTTTTCAATATGGCTTAATTTTTTTTTTTAACTTGGGCATGTAGTACTTCCATTATCAAAAAGAGTAAAGTATAACGCTGGCCAGGCATGGCAGTTCATGTCTGCAATCCCACGACATTAGGAGGCTGAGGCAGGAGCATTGCTTAAAGACAGGAGTTCAAGACCAGCCTGGGCAACACTGTGAGACCTCAACTCTACACAAATTTAAAAATCAGTCAGGCATGATGGTGGACCCCCTGCAGTCTTATCTACGAGAGGCTGAGGTGGGAGGATGACTTGAGCCCAGGAAGTCAAAGATGCAATGAGCCATGATCACATCACTGCACTCTGGCCTGGGTAACAAAGCAAGACCATGTCCCTCAAAAAAAAATTTAGTTAAAAAAATATGTGTATGTGCATTAATATAAAATAATAGAAACTGAAAATTAAGCATTCCATCCTAGTCAACTATAAGCAATAATTATAAAGCATAGAGGTCCAAAAGATTTTTAAATCTTTCTGAAATGTATTTTACATTTGCATGCTCATCAAAAAGTTATTTGGGGCTCAAGGGTCTTTTCTTGTTATTTCTAAGTTCAAGATAAAGTTTAAAGGACCAGGGCTGCCATTTGTTTACCTGCTCTATGGATAAATCAGCACAGTGGTGGTTCAGCGGTAGAATTCTCGCCTTCCACACAGAAGGCCCGGGTTCAGTTCCTAGCCAATGTACAAGTATGCAGTGGCTCACACCTGTAATCCCAACACTTTGGGAGGCTGAGGCGGGCAGATCATTTAAGGTAAGGAATTCGAGACTAGCCTGACTAACATGGTGAAACCCCGTTTCTACTAAAAATACAAAAATTAGCTGGGTATGGTGGCAGGTGCCTGTAATCCCAGCTACTCAGGAGCCTGAGGCAGGAGAATCACTTGAACCCAGGAGGCGGGGGTTGCAGTGAGCCAAGATCATGCCATTGCACCCCAACCTGGGCGACAAAAGCAAAACCCTGTCTCAAAATAAAATTTGAAAAAAAAAAAAAAAAAGGATGAATGGATAAAGAAAATATGGTGCAGGCCAGGTGTGATGGGTCACGCCTATAATTCTAGCACTTTGGGAGGCCGAGGTGGGCAGATCACCTGAGGTCAGGCATTTGAGACCAGTCTGACCAACATGGTAAAACCCCATCTCTACCAAAAATACAAAATTAGCCGGGCATGGTGGCGCATGCCTGTAATCCCAGCTACTTGGGAGTCTGAGGCAGGAGAACTGCTTGAACCCACGAGGCAGAGGTTGCAGTGAGCCGACATCACATCACTGCACTCCAGCCTGGGTAACAACAGCAAAACTCCGTCTCAAAAAAAAAGGAAAAGAAAAGAAAATATGGTACATATGCCCAATGGAGTACTATTCAGCCATAAAAAAGAATGAGATTCAATCATTTGTAACAACATAGACAGAACTGGAGGTCACTACGTTAAGTGAAACAAGCCAGGCACAGAAAGATCACATGTTCTCACTTATTTGTGGGAGTTAAAAATTAAAACAATTGAACTCATAGAAAGAGAGAGTAGAAGGATGATTACCAGAGGCTGGGAAGGGTAGGGGGAAAGTGGGGAGGTAGGAGAGGAGGAGGTAGAAGGAAAGATAGGGAGGTAGGGGAGCGGGAAGGTAGGGGGAAAGTGAGAATGGTGGACATAGGGGGAAAGTGAGAATGGTTAATGGATACAACATAATAGAAAGAATGAGTAAGACCTAGTATTTGCTAGCACAGCAGGGTGATTTCATAAAAAATAATTTAATTTTACATTTTAAAATAACCGAAAAGTATAGTTGGATTGTTTATAACACAAAGGGTAAATGTTTGAGGTGATGGACATCCCATTTACCCTAATGTGATTATTACACATTGTATGCCTGTATCAAAATATCTCAGGCAACCCGTAAATATATACACCTATATGCTCCTATATACTCACACAAAAATTTTTTTTAATGTAAAAGTATTTAAAATACTGCCAGGCGCGCTGGGCCACACCTGTAATCCCAACACTTTGGGAGGCCGAGGCAGGCGGACCACTTGAGGCCAGGAGTTCAAGACCAGCCTGGCCAACATGGTAAAAACCCTGTCTCTACTAAAAATGCAAAAATTCGCCGGACGTGGTAGTGTATGCCTGTAGTCCCAGCTACTCAGGAGGCTAAGGCAGGAGAATCACTTGAACTCAGGAGGCAAGGCTGCAGTGAGCTGAGATCACGTCACTGCACTCCAGTCTGGGCAACAGAGTGAGACCATCTCAAAACAAAAGTGTATAAAATACAGGCTGGGTATGGTGACTCACACCTGTAATCCTAGCACTTTCAGAGGCCAAGCCAGGTGGATCACCTCAGGTCCGACCGGCCTGCCCAACATAGAGAAACCCTGTCTCTACTAAACATACAAAAATTAGCCAGGTGTGCTGGCCCACACCTGTCAACTCAGCTACTTGGAAGGCTGAGGCAGGAGAATAGCTTGAACCCAGGAGGCAGAGGTTGCACAGAGCCAAGATCGTGCCACTGCACTTCAGCCTGGGCGACAGAGTGAGACTCAGTCTCAAAATAAATTAATTAATTAATTTAATTAAATACCAATAGAAAAAACAAAATACTCAAAATATAGTAAAACTCAGTATTTAAAATGTAGTGGGACCCAAAGATAACATACTCCCAATTACATGAATGTGAATATAAAGCAACTACTCCCTCCAAACAACATGACCTTGTACTGCTATATTAGAAATTATTAAAAGAAACGTTCACAATGAAAGTACAGGTTATTTTATCTAACATTATATATTCCTCTTATAATTAAAAACAGTTTTTCAATATCATTATTTCATGCTTAGATGAAAAACAGACCACAACAGCACATTCTGGATGCCACATTATCTACTTCACTTGTTTCAGTACAAAAGTGTTTTTTTGCCACAACTGTGGATATGAACTAGCTGAGCTACTGCCAGAATAACTGAGATCACAGGAACTATGTCATCCAGGGTCCAGCATACAAATGAACTAGAAATATATTACCATGCTGATCAACTGCAGAGCTCTTTTCTTTCCAAACTGATCTGTCAACAGCAGAAATCATCAGAAATGTTTCCTCTAACAAACAAAAAATTATTTTTAGTTAAATCTCCTGAGGATTCAAGAAGGACCACAAGGGAAATAATTATTCTTCACTAGCCTTCCTCACTAATATAGTAGAATCACTCAAAATTTCGATTCCTGCAAACTTAGCACAGACACAGCCTTGAGAAAGGGTATTCCGTTGCTCAATAAATGACACTATAAGACACAGGACATCATTCAATCTAGGCAAAAGGATGAAGAATGTCTATGTTAACGGCCCTTTTAAATTTTCCTGTATTTGCACAGAACAGTCATTTTTTAAATAGAAATAAAGAACTGTCTGGTTGAAAACAGGTTATTCTTCATCTGGTTTTATTGCCATGCAACACAACAGGCTCTGACTTTCTCCTTTTTTTTAGTTTTCATTCTGTTTTCCTTTATGTGTCAGCATACTGGCAACTTCTATACTGCTTCCTACAAAAAAAGAAAAGTCAGTGCAGCAAACTGTCCCATGCCAAGAAAAAATTCAGTGTGGCAAACCACTATTATAGAGAACTTTTTTCTTTTCTGAGACAGGGTCTTACTATGTTGCCCAGGCTATATTCAAACTCCTGGGCTCTAGTGGTCCTCCTGCCTCTGCCTCCCAAGTAGCTGGGACTAGAGGCACACACCACCACACCCAGCCGAACATTTTCTTGTTCAGCATCCATTACTGCTCTCTGGTAACAGAATTTCACTTTCATATGGTGATTTAAGCCTGAGAATTGATTCCCATCCCCTCAGGGACAGACACATGACCCAAGTCTGTCAAAAGTATACCAACCTGTTGGACACTGACAGGCTAAGGCACTGACTCAAGACAGACCAACAGGAGACTTCTCCGGAACTGTTCTAACAGTAATGGAAAATTTTATTTCAAGCAAGGATTGCTGTGGCAGCCAGACACACATATTCAGATCTTCTTGCAAGGGAATATGCTTTACAAAGCACTGACAGCCATCAGTCACACCTGTGGAGCTAGTGCTCATGCTGAGGCCACGCTTCTCCTCAGTAATGTATTACTCTTGAATAAATAGAGAATAGGTCATCCTTGAAAGTTGTTACCCTAATTTTGGTCCTTCCTGACTTCATAAATGATATTAGCAACAGCATAAGACTCAAAGGAGACTAAACAAGAGCCCCATTTAACCTTATGTTGATTCAATGTTCTAAACTCAGAAGTTTCCTGATCTTAGAAAGCCATGTCCCTAAATATTGGTAGAATCTCTGGTATGCCAAGCAAACTTCTTTTCTGCATGCTGGGCTTCTCATTCATCATCTGTTGTTTCACAGCTAGGCCATATATTGAGCCCCAGTCAGACTGATCTCTAGGCAAAAGTCACTTACTAGCCTGAATCAGGTCATTCCCGGTATCTAAATTCTCCATTTTGCCCCTCTTGCTAAACTGCTTCTTTAGCCTATTCATTTCTCTCTACTCTTACCATCTCTGTCCTCCACTACTTACACTGCTTTAATTCTTCTTACTTCTTATTTACAGTGCCTCAACTGTTCTACCCCAAACCACCAAATTTGTTTCCCTTCATCATATCCCATTTCCCCTTTCCAGCTTCTCAAAATCTAAGGCAAAATAATCTGCTCCACCCAACACTTCACCTTGTGTTTAAAGCATTCCTCATCCTCTTACCAATAAGAACCTTTATCATTGATAACCAATCTCACATGACAACACAAATTGTTTTTAAATAAATTTAAGGTTTTTTTAATCCTAAAATAAAATAGACTACATTAACTAACTTAAAAAGGCCTTTATACAACTGCTTAATTTTTTCTTTTTTTTGAGATGGAGTCTCGCTCTGTCGCCCAGGCTGGAGTGCAGTGGTGGGATCTCAGCTCCCTGCAACCTCCACCTCCCAGGTTCAAGCAATTCTCCTGCCTCAGCCTCCTGAGTAGCTGGGACTACAGGCATGTGCCACCACACCCAGCTAATTTTTGTATTTTTAGCAGGGATGGGTTTCACCATGTTGGCCAGGATAGTCTCTCAGTCTCTTGACCTTGTGATCCACCTGCCTTGGCCTCCCAAAGTGCTGGGACTACAGGCATGAACCACCATGCCCAGCCAAAACTGCTTTCTTTTTTTTTTTTTTTTTTTTTTTTTGAGACAGAGTCTCACTCTCTCGCCCAAGCTGGAGTGCAGTGGCACGATCTCTGCTCACTGAAAGCTCCACCTCCCGGGTTCACGCCATTCTCCTGCCTCAGCCTCCTGAGTAGCTGGGACTACAGGAGCCTGCCACCATGCCCGGCTAATTTTTTGTATTTTTAGTAGAGATGGGGTTTCACCAAGTTAGACAGGATGGTCTCGATCTCCTGACCTTGTGATCTGCATGCCTCGGCCTCCCAAAGTGCTGGGATTACAGGCGTGAGCCACTGCGCCCGGCCAAAACTGCTTAATTTCTAAATACTCATTGCTATAGTCTGAATTTTTTGTGTCCCCCCGCAAAAATGTACATGTTGAAACCTAACTCTGATGGTGATGGTGTTAAAAGACGGAGCCTTTAGGAGGTGATTAGGCAGAGCCTTCATGAATGGGATTAGTGTCCTTATAAAAAAGGGCCAAAGGAGCTTGTTTGTCCCTTCTGCCAAATAAGGACACACAGAAGGCACCATTTATGAGGAACAGGTGATCATCAGACACCAAATCCGCTGACGTCTTGCTCTTGGTCTTCCCAGCCTCTAAAACCGCGAGCACTAAATTTCTGCTAAGTTACCTAGCCTAAGATTTTAGAAGGACCAATGAACTAAGTTTTAGAAGGACCAATGAACTAAGACACACACATTTATGTACTTGAACATATTTAAATATAACCTGTATATTGTCTAACTACAACAGATTAAAAAATATTGATTCTTTTACGTTAAGCAAAGTACAGATTTGGGATCTTTGTACATTCTACAAATGAGAGAAACTACAGGCTGAATACTCTAAATCAAGACACCACTCATAAGAACTCAAGTGAAAATGTAATCAGTGAAAATTCTATCAACTTGGGAATTAGAAGTCTTCAGCTCATAAGAAAATGAAGGAAAATATAAAGGCATATATAAAAAGACTGATTATGTTACAAAAAAACTTTATTTAATCTGTCATAGATCACGTTTGTCTCAGAAGCATCTTGATTAAAAAGGAAAACAAAATGCCTTCTCTCCATCACACACTCCACAGTCTGACCTACGCTAGGGAAATTCCAATACATTTGCCCACTTCAGGCCCACAGTGATTTTGTTCAAGCAACAGAACCATGACATAGATCCCTCCCTGGACTTTTCTTTTGTTTTTTGTTTTCGTTTTTCGGGTTTTGTTTTTTTTGTTTTGTTTTGTTTCTGTTTCTTTTTGAGACAGAGAGTCTCACTCTGTCACCCAGGCTGAAGTGCAATGGCACGATATCGGCTCACTGCAACCTCTGCTCACAGGCTCAAGCAATTCTTGTGCCTCAGCCTCCAGAGCAGCTAAGATTACAGACGTGCACCATTACAACCAGCTAATTTGTGTTATGTTCTGTTTTGTTTTAGCAGAGATTGGGTTTCGCCATGTTAGGCAGGCTGGATTCAAGTGATCTGCCCACCTCAGCCTCCCAAAGTGCTGGAATTACAGGTGTAAATCACCATGCCTGGCTGAATTTTTCAAACTGATTCTAAAAGAGAGAATGCTTTTGTCTTCTGATGTCAGAACTATTAATACGCAAGGCTCAAAACACATGAAAGGATATCTCACAGTAAATGAAGTATGCCCATCTGAAAGGATGAAGCCAACATGCATAAAGAAGTAGAAATGAGACAAAGTTCTAAAGGTGTTTGAGTTCCTGATTCCAGTGATTCCTGCTCCTTCACATGGTTTAATTAATAACTAATAAATTCACATTTTGTTGTTTAAGTTTGTTCAAACTACATTTCTGGCTGGGTGTGGTGGCTCACACCTGCAATCCCAGCACTTTGGGAAGACAAGGCAGAAGAATCACTTGAGGCCAGGAGTTCAAGATCATCCTGGGCAACAGAGCAAGATCCTGTCTCTACAAAAAATAAAAATAAACTTGCCAGGCATGATGGCATACACCTGTAGTCCCAGCTACTTGGGAGGCGGAGAAGGGAGGATCACTTGAACACAGGAGTTCAAAGCTGCAGTGAAGATGTAGCGAGCTATGACTATACCATTGCATTCCAGCCTGGGCAACGGAGCAAGGCCCTGTCTCAAAAACAAACAAACACACACAAACACACACACACACAAAAAAAAAAAAACAGGCCAGGCACAGTGGCTTAAGCCTGTAATCTCAGCATTTTAGGAGGCTGAGGCGGATGGATCACAGGAGGTCAGGAGTTCGAGACAGCCTGGTCAACATGGTGAAACCTCATCCCTACTAAAAATACAAAAATTAGCCAGATGTGGTGGCCCGCACCTGTAGTCCCAGCTACTCGGGAGGCTGAGATAGGAGAATTGTTTGAGTGAGCCAAGACTGCACCACTGCACTCCAGCCTGGGCAACAGAGTGAGACTCTGTCTCAAAAAAAAAACAAACCCAAAAACCAAATTCAGTTTCTGTCACTTGAGACCAAAGAATCCTAAAATTCTTTAAATTGTTCCTTTTAATCATTTAACATATACTGGCTTCAGTTCTCAATAACATGACACTTTTAAAATACGTTATGCCATCTGCATTGGGTTTTTTGTTTTTTGTTGTTTTCGTTTTTTGAGACAGGGTCCTCCTTTGTCTCCCAGGCTAGAGTGCAGTGGTGCAATGACAGCTCACTGCAGCCTCAACCTCTCAGGCTCAAGCAATCCTCTAGCCTCAGCCTCCCAAGTAGTCTGGACTACAAGCGCACACCACCAGGCCTGGCTATTTTTTTTTTTTAATTATTTTTAGTAGAAACATCTCACCATGTTGCTCAGGCCAGTCTTCCCACCTGAGCTCCAGCAATCCTCTTACCATGGCCTCCCAAAGTACTAGGATTACAGGAATGAGCCACCACACCCAGTCTTCTTTTCTTAACTTTCCATGTCTTCTTTGTCAGGAAGCACCAGAGGATATGCACTGTCAAAACAGAAAGCCTAGAAAGAAGCATGGGATCCAGAAAATAGGATCTACATCAAAGAGGAAAAGGGAAATCCAAGGTTGACAGCAAAGGAAACTTCTGAGATGACAGCTGTGAAGCAGGACTAAAATGTTAACAATCCAGACAATCCAGATTGGAGAATGGCAAAGGGGACATACTTATGTCTTCTCTGCGGGAGGAGGGATGAAACTGATATTAGAAGACAATTTTCCATAGGTCTCTGCACTCATGTGAGCAGAAGTACTGACTACCTTTATTCCAGACCATCTTTTCCGAATGTTTATATCAAAAACAGTCTTAGAAGATACTAAGATAGCATATCCCTCTGGAGCAAAGGGCAGACATGTTCACAGACCAATATAAACGATTTAGGTTTCCTAAATTCAGGGTTCTTCCCTGTAATACAACCCTTGCATATACCAGTTATCACCTGGGCCTCTTCTTATCACAATATGTGAACTGGGGCCTTGGGAACCAGTACAGTGCAAGAAAATGCTAATATGCTGGCTATTATTGTTGTTGTAATAAAGTCCTATGACTCTGACCTAGAAGTCTCACCTCTTTTGCCACAGCATCCATGAAACTCCCTAGCTAACCTGTTAACTTCCAGATACGGTAAAAATTCAGTCCCTTTGAAGCTCTCAACAACTGATAGATTACTGATAAGCTTCAGTATGTTCATATTAGATTCATACATCCAGGGGAGAGTTTAGAGATGAACTAAAGATAGATTCATAGGTAACTAAGCAAGTCAAAAAATGAATTATTAGTGCCAAGGAAAAGAAAAAATTTGTTTAAGAAGTCTAACTGGCTGGGCGCAGTGGCTCACACCTGTAATCCCAGCACTTTGGAAGGCTGAGGCGGGAAGATCACTTGAGCTCAGGAGTTTGAGACTAGCCTGGGCAACATGGTGAAACCCTGTCTCTATAAAAAATACAAAAATTTGCAGGGAGTGGAGGAGCACGCCTGTAGTCCCAGCTACTTGGAGGCCAAGGTGGGAGGTTGGCTTGAGCCCGGGAGGTGGAGATTGCAGTGAGCTGAGATTGCGCCACTGCACTCTAGCCTGGGTGACAGAGCCAAACCTTGTCTCAAAATTAAATAAATAAATAAAATATAATCACAATCCACTCTATGCTTCAGCTGTGATTACTTACATAGATATAACGGATACAATGAATAAATCTAAAAGTTGCTAAATCTACATGTTAAGAAGACAGGAAGAAATATAAGAAAGCTAAGTTACCATTTCTCATAGTAAAAATGTCTGAATCTCAAAAAATAGCAACATGGGCATATCACATGGACATATGGAGATGAATACCAGAAGAAACAGATAAGAGTTTAAAGTACTTCTGGGCCTCACATGGTGGCTCACACCTGTAATCCCAACACTTTAGGAGGCCAAGGTGGATTGATCACTTGAGGCCAAAAGTTCGAGACTAGCCTAGCCAACAGGGAAAACCCCATCTCTACTAAAAATATGAAAACATTAGCCAGGTGTGGTGGCACATGCCTGTAGTCCTAGTTACTCTGGAGGCTGAGGCAGGAGAATCACTTGAACCTGGGAGGCAGAGGTTGCTGTGTGTGAAGACCATGCCACTGCACTCCAGTCTGGGCGACAGAGTGAGACTCTGTCTCGAAAAATAAATAAATGCATAAATGAAGTGTGTCTGGACAGAAGGAAATTAGAGGTAAAAGGGGTACTCATTTTTTGGTTTTTATTGGATATCTAATAAAACTGCAATGTTGAAAATAATCATATCTATTAGATATGGTAGTCACTAGCCACACGTGGCTATGGAGCACTTGAATGGTAGCTAGTGGAAATGCAAAATGGAATTTTAGACATAATTTTAATTCAAGTTTAAGTCACCATAAAAGATCAATATACAAAATCAACTGTATTTTTATATGATAATTGTAATCTGAAAAAAAATTACAAATTCCATTCACAATAGAAAAAGAATAAAATATTTACTAATAAATTTAGAAACAGAAGTACAGTCATGCATCACTTAACAGGGATATACATTCTGAGAAATGCGTCATTAGGCAATTCTGTCACATCACAGAGTAAACTTCGCAAATCTAGATGAAAGAGCATACTACACACCTAGGCTATATGGTATAGCCTACTGCTCCTACACGACAAACCTGTACAGCATGTTACCATACGGAATACTGTAGAGAATTTTAACATAATGGTAAGCATCTGAATATCTCAACATAGAGAAGGTACAGTAACAACACAGCATAAAAGATAAAAAATGGTATACCTGCATAGGGCACTTACCATGAATGCAGCTTGCAGGACTAGAAGATGTCTGGGTAATAGGAGGGCCTAGGACATTACTGTACAGTACTGTAGAGTTTAAAAACACTGTGGACTTATGCTACACTAAATTTATTTCTTAAATTTTCTCTCTTCAATAATAAATTAACCTTTACTGTAATTTTTACTTTATAAACTTTTGACTCTTGTAATAACAAATACATTATGCAGCTGTACAAAATTTTTTTCTTTATATCCTTATTTTCTCTTTTTTCTATTTTTAATTTTTTTTTCTTTTTTAACTATTTTTGTTAAAAACTGAGACACACACATATTAACCTAACCCTACACAGGGACAGGATCATCAATATCACAGTCTTCCACCTCCACATCTTGTCCCACTGGAAGGTCATCACGGGCAATAACACATATGAAGCTGTCATCTCCTCTGATAACAATGCCTTCATCTGGAATCCTCCTGAAGGACTGCCTGAGGCTCTTTTACAGTTAACTTTTTTTTTTAATAACTAGGAGTAAACTCTAAAATAAAAAGTATAATATCGTAAATACATATACCAGTAATCATCTTTATTATCATCACTGTAACCTTGAACTGCTGAACTCAAGCAGTCCTTCCATCTCAGGCTCCCAAAAAGCTGGGATTATAGGAATGTGGCAGCACCACACACAGCCTGGATAATCAGCTGCTACATCTATATGTGTATCTGTATACCAGTACCACAGTGTCTTTATTATTGTACTTTCATAGTTTTAAAATTGTGATGTGTGTGTCTTCTGCTTTTGTTCTTCTATAAAGACTAGTAGCGAAGTAGGTTTGTTTACACCAGAATCACCACAAACACGAGAGTAATGCATTGTGCTACAACATTAGGATGGCTACCATGTCACTAGGTGTTAGGAATTTTTCAGCTCTGTTATAATCTCATGGGACCACCATCATATATGCTGACCATCATTGACCAAAACATCATTATGCTGCACATGACTGTACGAGACTGAAACACTGAAAACTGGCTGGGTGCAGTAGTTCATTCCTGTAATCCCAGCACTTGGGGAGGCCACAGTCAGAGGACTGCTTGAGGCCAGGAGTTTGGGACCAGCCTGAGCAATGAAGTGAGATGCTGGTTCTACAAAAAATACAAAAATCAGCCGTGCACAGTAGCACACACCCGTAGTCCCAGAAAACTGGGAGACAGAGGCAGGATGATCACTTGAGCACAGGAGTTCAAGGCTGCAGTGAGCTATGATCACACCACTGCATTCCAGCCTGCATGACATACCAAGACCCCATCTCTAAAGGGAAAAAAAAAAACTAAACACTGAAAACTACAAAACATCATTGAAATAAACTTTAAGAAGATGTAAATGAAAAGACATCACGTTCATGGATCAGAAAAGTTACTATCATTAAGATAGCTCCCCAAGTTTATCTACAGATTCAATACAATTACTGTCAAAATCCCAGCTGCCTTTGTGGCAGAAATTAACAAATGATCCTAAAATTTATATGGAAATTCAGGGGCTATAGAATAGCCAAAATAATCCTGAAATAGAAGAACAAAGGTAGAAGATACATACTCAAAATTTTAAAACTATAAAAGTACAGTAAATAAAAACACTGTAGTACTAGCATACAGAAAGGCATATAAATCAATGGAATTCAGAGTCCAGAAATAAAACTATACATTTATGGGTAATTTTTGACAAAGATGCCAAAACAATTCAACGAGGGAAAGAAAAGACTTTTAAACAAACGGTGTTGGGACAACTGGTTAGTGACATGCAAGAGAGTAAATATGAACCCCTAACTTTACAACATATGCAAAAATTAATTCAAATGGATCAAAGATCTAAAGGTAAGAGCTAAAACTGGCCAGGCACGGTGGCTCACGCTTATAATCCCAGCACTTTGGGAGGCCGAGGCGGGCAGATCATGAGGTCAGAAGATCGAGACTATCCTGGCTAACACGGTGAAACCCTGTCTCTACTAAAAATACACACACAAAAAAAAGTAGATGGGCATGGTGGCAGGTGCCTGTAGTCCCAGCTACTCAGGAGGCTGAGGCAGGAGAATGGTGTGAACCCAGGAGGCGGAGCTTGCAGTGAGCCGAGATCGTGCCGCTGCACTCCAGCCTGAGTGACAGAGCCAGACTCCATCTCAAAAAAAAAAAAAAGAGTTAAACTATAAAACTCCTAGGAGAAAATCTTCAGACTCTGGATTAGGCAATAGTTTCTTAGAAATAAGACCTAAAAGTATGCATACACACACACACACGCACACAAAACACACAACAAAAACAAAGGAAAGTCTGGGCACAGTGGCTCACGCCTGTAATCCGAGCACTTTGGGAGGCCGAGGCAGGTGGATCACCTGAGGTCAGGAGTTCGAGACCAGCCTGACCAACGTGGTGAAAACCTGTCTTTACTAAAAATACAAAAATTAGCCAGGCGTGATGGCGTGTGCCTGTAATCTCAGCTACTCACGAGGCTGAGGAAGGAGAATCGCTTGAACCTGGGAGGCGGAGGTTGCAGTGAGCAAAGATCGCACCATTGCACTCCAGCCTGGGCAACAAGAGTAAAACTCCGCCTCAAAAAAAAAAAAAAAAAAAGGATATCACTGGAAAAAATGGCAAAATGTTAATGGAGACTTGAGGATTAGACAGTGGAAATATATCAATAGTATTTCCTGATTGTTATGACTATTTTGGAGTCATAAGGGTCAGCAGCCTCAGTCAGGAGGCTAAGGCAGAAGAATCACTAGAACCCAGGAGGTAGAGGCTGCAATAAGCCAAGATCACATCATTGCACTCCAGCCTAGACAATGGGAGTGAAACCCTGTCTCAAAACAAAAAAAAACCTTCAGCAAGGTTCAAGGGGCTTTGCACTATTTTTAAAAATTTTTTTAATTAAAAATAAAAGAAATTTTGGGTGATAATGATGTGTAAATTCATCCATTGTAATGATGTACCACTCTAAAGAAGGATATTAATAATGGAGGGGGCTGTACATATGTGACAGGAGGAAGAAAATACATGAGAAATCTCTGTATTTTCTCCTCAGTTTCACAATGTAAACTTAAAACTGCTCTAAAAAGTAAAGCCTATTTAAAAAAACAAAAGATAAAATAAACTCCTCATTTCACTCAGGTAGGGTGATAATTACATTATTGCTGAATATTTTTAATTGAGGGAAAATTTCCGTTAACCATCATTAAATTTTGGCTTATAAATCTACTTTTAATTATCCTGTCAACATATAACATATAATTGACCATATGAAAAAGAACTCTTTCATAGCTGCTTCATGTAAAAGGGCTTGTATATAAATTATGCATGTTTTCCACCATTGCATCTTAAGCTAATTACCTCCTGCATCCTTCATACCAATTAGAACGATCACTGAGTTTTGAAAAACTCTTCATGTTTAATGTGGGAACTACTACTCACTAAGAATAAATAAACTTTAAAATACTAAGCTGAACCTTTATTACACTTATTTTCACATAAAATATTATTATTTTGAGACAGAGTCTCACTCTGTTCCCCAGGCTACGGTGCAGTGGCATGATCTCTGCTCACTGCAACCTTCGCCACCTGGGTTCAAGCAATTCTCCTGCCTGAGCCTCCCGAGTAGCTGGGATTACAGACACCCGCCACCATGCCCAGCTAATTTTTGTATTTTTAGTAGAGACGGGGGTTCACCACGTTGGCCAAGCTGGTCTCAAACTCCTGACCTCAAGTGATCCACCCACCTCACCCTCCCAAAGTGCCAGGATTACAGGCATGAGCCACCTGCGCCCGGCCCAAATCATTTTTTTTCATGTTTATATTTATCACCTGGTTAATGATCAAATCCTAAATATCTAGAAAGCATCCAAACTGCAGGATTCTGAAAATATTACAAAAGGTTAATCCTATATGTAAATGTTCCTGAAACAACTGCCAGGCCTTAGACAAACTGCCAAACCAAAAAGCCATTACCAAGACCCAACAACTAAACAAGCAACTACAATTTCCTAGTTGGAAACCTAAGTGTCATAACAGTTATGTGTTGTATAATAGACAGTTTGCCTGTGCAGAATAAACCTAAAGTATTATAAAAATATCATTTCAATCCTTATATATTTCTATTCCCTGTTCTCTAAAACAGAAACTATTTTATCTCTTCTCTCAGCTGCCCAGAAAGGCTTGGCGCACGTGGCGGAGATTGATAAACATCTGTCAAATTGAACCATGAGTTTCTGCTGCACATTTTCCTTGGGTGGTCATCATGCCATTTACTACATACTACGGTTATTCGTGTCATGGTCCTATGTTCATTATGGGATTACAAGGCTAGAAGTATCTTCAGAACAAAAATCAAAAGTTTATCGATTTCTTCCTAAATTCCTATGCCACCAGAAATTTCATACAAAAGAACAAAAGATTAGTTGAAAACCAGTGCGGCCGGGCGCGGTGGCTCAAGCCTGTAATCCCAGCACTTTGGGAGGCCGAGACGGGCGGATCACGAGGTCAGGAGATCGAGACCATCCTGGCGAACACGGTGAAACTCCGTCTCTACTAAAAAAAATACAAAAAACTAGCCGGGCGAGGTGGCGGGCGCCTGTAGTCCCAGCTACTCGGGAGGCTGAGGCAGGAGAATGGCGTAAACCCGGGAGGCGGAGCTTGCAGTGAGCTGAGATCCAGCCACTGCACTCCAGCCCGGGCGACAGAGCAAGACTTCGTCTCACAA
>NC_037680.1:79146135-79336279 GCF_003255815.1 Theropithecus gelada | reverse complement strand
GGGGAAAAAAAAAAAAACCCCCCAAAAAAAAAAAAAAAAAAAAAAAAAAAAAAAAAGAAAAAGGGAGTCTGAAGTTTACAAAGACTTTCCTTCCAGATTTAGTCATACAAGAACAGCAAACGATTCCATCGTAGTTTTGTGTGTGTTATGAACACTTGAAATTTGAAAACACTTTGTTCTACTCTGCATGGGTATTTACTACAGTGAAACAACAATTCCTGGGAAGGAAACTAGGAGACATTCACACTACAGTATGACTTAGTAAAAGACAATA
Source organism: Theropithecus gelada (assembly GCF_003255815.1). Lineage (NCBI taxonomy): Eukaryota > Metazoa > Chordata > Mammalia > Primates > Cercopithecidae > Theropithecus > Theropithecus gelada. The sequence goes on along the minus strand of NC_037680.1, from coordinate 79,336,005 downwards.
TTTCTCACACCTTGGTGAAAGTGCTGCACTAGAAAAATAAGGTTTTATTTTTCTAGTTGGCGGAACACAGGTATTAAACCTGACCTCAGGTGATACACCCGCCTCGGCCTCCCAAAGCGCTGGGATTACAAGTGTGAGCCACCGCACCTGGCAAATTATTTTTTATTATACCACACACCCTAATTCTGATACAGATGAACCACAGACTACACTTTGAGAAATAAGAGTTTTTATTTTTCTGGATTTATTTTATTTTAGTTTAGTTTTGGTGGTGGAGCAAATGGGGATAATTTTACAGCAAATACTCTAAGGGATGATCTAGGGAAGGGGAGCATTCAAAACCATGAAGAGAGGGCATGGGAGTAGCCTGACATCCCAGGAAATAGAGCCCTCTTAGAGATCAGAGAAAAAGAGTACCTTCCTCCACACGTTGCCAATAATTAATTCAACCCAGTTCTCCTCAGGGTGTTTCTCTGAGTGTCAAACAGTTGTTAAGAGAGCCAGATTCTGTTAGACTACAGGCTGTGCCTCCTTCTGCCACCTCTACTGCCCATTTATAAGCAGTTCTCCTTCCCTTCCACCTGATGCACTATGCTGGCTCCAGAAGGCTGAAGGACTAAAGCAGTTTTGTTCATATCTGTAAGAGTTACTTAACTAGTGGCTGGGCGCAGTGGCTCATGCCTGTAATCCCAGTACTTTGGGGAAGCCAAGGTCGGCAGATCACTTGAGGTCGGGAGTTCAAGACCAGGCTGAACAACATGGAGAAACCCCGTCTCTACTAAAAATACAAAATTAGCCGGTCATGGTAGCACATGCCTGTAACCCCTGCTACTCGGGAGGCTGAGGCAGGAGCATCGCTTGAACCCGGGAGGTAGGGGTTGCGGTGAGCCAAGATCACGTCACTGCACTCCAGCCTGGATGACAGAGTGAGACCTCGTCTCAAAAAAAAAAAAAAAAAAAAAATTTACTTAACTAAGTACATGTAATTTTGGCCTGCTATATATTTCCCACATTCTATCTTACACATCATGATGTCACTTCCTTAATATAATATAAAGACATGGTCTTTGGAGCACAACTGACCAAAGTTCAAATAAATACCAGCTCTGCAACTTGTTACTTAACCTCTCTAAAAGCCATAGTGAAGGTTAAATGAGATTTTGCATAAAAACTACCTGACACATAGTAAGAGTTCATCAGGTGACAGAGGTTATGAAGCAGGGAGGTGAAGTCTAATACTTTTATCACAGTTTTAGAAAAGCATTCTGCATTCTCAAAAGATTTAAAATAGTGCTCTGGACCAGGCAATCCTAGCACTTCGGGAGGCCGAGGCAGGCAGATCACCTGAGGTCAAGAGTTCCAAATCAGCCTGGCCAACATGGTGAAACCCTGTCTCTACTAAAATACAAAAATTAGCCGGGCATGATGGCGGGTGCCTGTAATCCCAGCTACTCGGGAGGCTGAGACAGGAGAATCGCTTGAACCCGGGTGACAGTGGTTGCAGTGAACCGAGATCACATAACTGCACTCCAGTTTGGGCGGCTGAGCAAGACTCCGTCTCAAAAAATAAATAAAAATATAAATACAAATAAATAAAACAGTGCTCTAGTTCTAATTAGAAAGCACTATTCGGACAGCGTGCGGAGGCGCACGCCTGTAATCCCAGCATTTTGGGAAGCCGAGGCGGGCGGATCACCTGAAGTCAGGAGTTCGAGACCAGCCTGGCCAACATGGTGAAACCCTGTCTCTACTAAAAATTAGCCGGTTATGGTAGCGGTCGCCTGTAACCCCAGCTACTTAGGAGGCTGAGGCAGAATCGTTTGAACCCGGGAGTTAGAGGTTGCAGTAAGCCAAGATCGCGTAACTGTACTCCAGCCTGGGTGACAGAGATTCTACCTCAAAAAAAGAAAACACTATTAATCATTTTCCAGGGCAATTATCTCTAAAAAAAGTATTATCTAAAACTTTTCATAAACAGTAAGAAAGAGTCATCCTATTCCTTCCATTTCGGAAACTATTTCATCTGAATGTTTCCTGAAATTCCCAACCATTCTGCCTGGAAGATTCTAACAGAACTATCCCAGTAAGGGAAAGAAAAAGATATATGTTGACAAAAATGAATACATAATTAAAAACCACATATTTATTTTCTCAAGGCAACAAGATGATAAATTTTATTCCTTTCCACTTCCCACAATTTGAATTTTTCTTTTGAGTTACTCTTTATGAATGACTCCAATGGCACCCACAGCTCCATTCACGACTTTCCCCAAGAAAGCTTCCAGGTAAACAGAAAAACAACGAATGTTAGCTCCCTAAAACAATAACAAGATGGAGACAAACACTGGATTCTGTTTTTCTACATTCAAACAACAGAATCAGTACACAAAATCAGAAATACACCCAGAGCCTCAGACAAAACCCATAAACCTTCCTAAGGAATCTTGCTTAATTCTCACTTCTTGCTACCCATTTATCAAAGTCTTGGAAAATGCTAAAACACGGGTCTCAGCCTCGTCTGTTCAGTGATCCAAATCTGCCACTGCTAATGCATTCAGTACCCCAGATTTGAAACTGCTTTGTGAACAGAAATACTTAGCAGCAGCAGATACGGGCTATGCCAACATTAACCTTGTGCCTAACACAAAGTGATAAACCACTCCTAGCCTCACCCTCAAAGGAGGGTAAGCAGTAACGACTCCTCCAGGAATACGGCCAGGACGCCAGGGTTATCATTAACACTCATCAGCTCAAGCCCAAGGTTTAGCCACTGCACCTCCACCGTCAGGGAGCCGCGCGGGGCGGGCAGAGGAATGAATGAGACGGGCGGGCGGGGCGCAGGGTAGGCCGGGGAAAGGCGGGGCCGCACTGCCCGGTCCCCACTGCCCGACACCGCCCCCAGCCCCGCCCCCAGCCACCCGGGCTCCGCGGCAGCGCTGCATTCCCCGCGCGATTGCAGCGCGCGCCCGGGACTCCTTCCCGTCGCCGCCTCCCCCTCGCTGCGCGACCCCCAGCACTTACCTGCTTTGCAAACCGGGGCGCTAGGGCTCCTCTTCTCCGGCGAGCTTCGGCTCTGCTCCGGAGACCTCCTCCGATGCCGGACGCGGGCTGGGGGTGGGGCCGCGCTCACCTCGCCGGTCCACAGGTGGGTGGGCGACGAGCTGGGCGACGACACGGTGCCCAGCAACGGCGGCGGCGGCGGCGGCCGTGGGGGGCTCCCGCGAGTTCCAGGCGCGGGGCCGCGCGTGGGGCTGGTGCCTCGCGTGGACGTCGCGGACGCGCCCGTCTGCGTGGCCACCGTGGGGCTGGTGCGCGCGGCCGCGTTCCCGCCGCCGCGCGTGGGGCTGGTGCTGCGCGAAGCGGTGCGCGGGCCGCCGCCGCCGCCGCCTGCGGGGCCTGAGGCGCCACCACAGCAGCCACCGTTGTTGTTGCCGCCGCCGCCGCCGCCGCCGCCGCTCCGCGTGGGGCTGCCATGTTGCTGCTGCTGCTTCAGCTGGAACGGAACCGTCGCCCTCATGGGCTGCAAGCGGCTCCCGGGTCCCCCGGCCGTGGCGACCGCACCACCCCCAAGGGAGCCGGCCGGCGTGGGGGACCCATTGCGCCTCACCCGCTGGGACATGGTCCCCCCCTCCCCGGTGACTGGGCGAGACGGGGGGTTTTGTTGTTGGGCTGCAGGGGGAGGATTCTCGAGGCCAGAGGGCAGGCCCCCGCGCGGGGTGACGAAGCTGGACTCCGGGGTGCAAGGGGCGACCGGGCCGGGACCGGCAGCAACGAGGTGGTGCAGCCGCCGCCGCCGCCGCCTCTCCTCATCAACAATAGTGTCTCCTCCGCTGCCCCCGCCCCCCACGATCGCCCATTGGTGCAGCGTCAGCCGCGCTCGAGCCGCTCTACCGCTCCCATTGGCTACGAGCAGCTCGGGTCCCGGGCCCCCGAGGCCTTGAGAGCCTGGGTGTGAGCGGAGACCGTCTGCTCTTTAAAGAGAAAGAGACCCGCCCCCCGCGGGGAGGGAGCGGAGGAAATGGGCAGTGTGTGTATGTGTAGTGTGCGCGCGTGTGTGTGTACACGTGAGTGCCCGTGTACGCGCGCGCCTAGCCACGCGCGCCTTTCCCTTCCCGCCGGGGGGAGCCCTGGGGACTAAGACTCTGGAAGGTTGCCAAAGGAAATGTCCGGACCCGGAACAGTTCCCAGGGATGGTCTGAAGCCTTTTCCGCATAACTCATTTCCTTACCCCAGTATTCACTTGTATTCGCATGTACGCGCTTCTCCTTCGGGCTTTTATTCTTAATGTTTTTGTTCTGCCCTAATTCCATCTACCTATGGACAGGGCTCAAAAGGAGAAGAAATTTAATCTTAAGTGGCATTTTACACCCCTCTCCTTTTCTTATTTTTTAGAGCTCTACAAAGAGGCAAATCTCAGAAAGATTAAATTTGCCTGTTAGAATGCGGTTTTAGATAGTATCTATGGAGTTCAGTTACCACATGTTATTCCTACCCTCCTGTATCTCAAGTAATCAAGACTATTTTAATCAGCTGCTTCGCTGTTCCCTGATACCTTGGAAAGATGGCTGCTACCTTACCAGTCTGTAAAATGCTATAGTTTACAGAGGGCCTTATTTGATTCTACACGATCATTGTTTGAGACAGAACTGGGCCAGCCATCCATGTTTTTGTCTAGTGGATGAAACAAGTCTTTGGTGTGGCAAAGACCCAGGAAGGCAGGCAGTGACACTAGTTCTAAAATGGCCTAAAGGGCTCCTCATCAAGAAAATAAAAAATGGTGGACCCAAAACCTACACTCCCACCTCTCTGGCTATAAATTGCCTATCCATTACCTCTTTTCCCTGTACTATTTTTATTAGTTGTACATGCTAGACAGATTTCGTCGTGTAAAAATGTGGGAGTGGAGAGCATAGTATGATTAACTCTGGACCTGAAATCCTACTGGGTCCCTGTGCGCGGTGGTGGAAGACTTTTGTTTTGTTTTTTTGAGACGAAGTCTCGCTCTGTCCCCCAGGCTGGAGTGCAGTGACTCGATCTCGGCTCACTGCAACCTCCGCCTCCCGCGTTCAGGCAAATCTCCTGCCTCAGCTTCCCAAGTAGCTGGGATTACAGGTGCGTGCCGCCACGCCCGGCTAATTTTTGTATTTTTAGTAGAGACGGGGGTTTCACCATGTTGGCCAGGGTGGTCTTGATCTCTTGACCTCATGATCCGCCCATCTCGGCCTCCCAGAGTGCTGGAATTACAGGCGTGAGGTGGAAGGCTTTTAAAGACCCAGAGAGGAGACCGGGTGCGGTGGCTCATGCCTGTAATCGCAGCACTTTGAGAGGCCAAGGCGGGCGGATCACCTGAGGTCCAGAGTTGGAGACCAGCTTGACCAACATGGAGGAAACCCCATCTCTACTAAAAATACAAAATTAGCTGGGCGTGGTGGCACATACCTGTAATCTCAGCTACTCGGGAGACTGAGGCAGGAGAATCGCTTGAACCTGGGAGGTTGGAGGTTGGAGGGAGCCAAGATCAGGCCATTGCACTCCAGCCTGGGCAACAAGAGCGAAACTCTGTTTTTAAAAAATTAATTTAAAAAAAAGACCTGGCCGGGCGCGGTGGCTCAAGCCTGTAATCCCAGCACTTTGGGAGGCCGAGGTGGGTGGATCACGAGGTCAGGAGATCGAGACCATCCTGGCTAACACGGTGAAACCCCGTCTCTACTAAAAATACAAAAAACTAGCCGGGCGAGGTGGCGGGCGCCGGTAGTCCCAGCTACTCGGAGGCTGAGGCGGGAGAATGGCGTGAACCCGGGAGGCGGAGCTTGCAGTGAGCCGAGATCGCACCACCGCACTCCAGCCTGGGCGACACAGCGAGACTCCGTCTCAAAAAAAAAAAAAATTAAAAAATTTTAAAAAAATTAAAAAAAGACCTAGAGAGGAAATTCAAATCCCATGGCCACCACTTACTCTGTGACCTTGGGTAGGTCACTAGCCAGTCTCCTTATCTGTAAAATGCAGTTAAACAATACCATGTGCTTCATACAGTTGTTATGATTATTAACGAAGGATTGTATGTGAATGTGGTGTGTAGAAGGTGGTCAGCACTTCCAGAGTCTCCACGTGATTCAGAGACATACATCTCTCCTTACCATCCATTCCCTTTTCTCCTCCTGTCTCCCCCTCCACAGAGAAAGCCCCAGCCCCTTAGCCCAGGAAGCTGCCTTAAGTTGACTGGTGCTCTGGATAGATCTGACATCACTATCTGGCCCCTACAGCCTGGTGTGAAGCCAAAAACAGCTTCTCACTGGATAGGAACATACAGGAAACTGCCAGCAGGATCCATGCAAAGAGCCAAGTCTGGTCTGAAAGCAATGGATGCCTTATTAAATAAGGATGTAATCCCAGCACTTTGGGAGGCCAAGGCAGATCACTTGAGGTCAGGCGTTCAAGATCAACCTGGCCAACATGGTGAAACCCGGTCTCTACTAAAAATACAAAATTAACCAGTCATGGTGGTGCATGCCTATAATCCCAGCTACTCAGGAGGCTGAAGCAAGAGAATAGCTGGAAACCCAGAAGTCGGAGGCTGCAGTGAACAGAGATCTCACCCACTGCACTGCAGCCTGGACGACACAGCGAGACTATGTCTCAGTAAATAAATAAATAAAGGAAGCCGTATGTGGTATTTTGTCTTGCACAAAGTAGGATCTCAATACATGTTTATTAAATTAATCCAAAGGAGTCTTGCAGCCCTAGTGTCCTTAGCTTCCTGATCAATTGATTTAGGTATCACCAAACTGGAGACATCTTTGTTGGTGGCAAGAGGCTTTTAGCTTGCCTGAGCTGAAGAATTGATTTCAGCAGATCTTATTAGATTTCATTAAATCAACTGATTTCACTAGATCAAAGAGCTTAAAAAAATGTCCTTGGCTTCATCATGAGCTCTGATGGAGCCATTTCACCTTTTGCTTCTAGTTATGTTTCCTACAGAAACTGAAACCTGCAGTTCCAGAAAATTCATTTTCATCTTATTTGACAGTTTACCTCACTCGTCAGTTCAGGGCTTAACTTTAAACAAATGAGAGCACTTCAATTAAAGCAGGTAATTAACCACTTCAGCCCTCTTTGTACTAAAGGATATTTGTGATGACTTGTAAATCAAAGCTTTGAAACCATGAAATTCAGCAGGGTGCTATGGCTCATGCCTGTGATCCCAGCACCTTGGAAGGCCAAGGCGGGGGGATCACTTGAGCCCAGGAGTTCAAGACCAGCCTGGCCAACAAGGCGAAACCCCGTATCTACGAAAATCAGCTGGTGCATGCCTGTAGTCCCAGCTATTTGGGAGGCTGAGGTACGAGGATCGCTTGAGCCCAGGGGGCAGAGGTTGCAGTGAGTCAAGATCATGCCACTGTACTCCAGCTTGGGAGACAGAGTGAGATACTGTTTCAAAAAATAATAATTTTTAAAAAGTATTAAATTATTAAAGAATGCTAAAAAGAAAAGAAAAGAAAAGAAAAACTTGCTTCAATACCTTAGAGCTCTTCAGTCTGTTTTTAAGATTTAATGGCAATGAATAAAAGCATCCTTTCCTCTTGCCCTTGACTTCATTATCTATTGTTGAAGATTCAAAGAAAACAATGTGCATCAAGGTGATGTATTGGTTTTTAGTTTGCTGGTTTATCTACAAAGAGAGTCCTTGTATTTCAAGGATCAACAAAATAAACGTATCTTCCTCTAGTTTAACCCTGCTCTTCTTAGGATATAATTCAAATTTTCCCATTTTCTCTCCGAGATTGAAACATAACTGTATATAATTGTAGACAAAAAGCAACATGTTAGAATTGGTTTGTCTGTATTTAAACTTCAAAAGACAAAATTATTGATAGGCTCATTTGCTCCTGTGCTTGCTTAACTCTACAATGATCCTGCCGTGGTAAAGGAAGATGGGTTTTATGAAAATGTTTATTGTCCTGTAGTGGTTTCTTTTCCTCCTTTAGTTATTCTAGAATCAGCTGTATCCACTTACAAACCTCTAAAATGTCACTGAATGGAACATTATACAGCCATCAAAATGGTAATTATGAAATCACAAATTCCTTTCACTTTAAAATGAAAAAAATCAAAAGTATGCATCCATTGTAATTATAATAATTGTATAAAAGTCATAAGCCTTTTATAAAATACTGTAGGGTAAAATACTGACATGAAAATAGAGATCTGAGAGGCCAGGCACAGGGCCTGTAGTCCCAGCACTTTGGAAGGCTGAGGTGGGCAGATGCCTTGAGCCCAGGAGTTCAAGACCAGCCTGGACAACATGAAAAACCTTATCTCTACAAAAAATTTTAAAATTAGCTGCACATGGTGGTGCACACCTGTAGTATGAGCTACTTGGGAGGCTAAGATGGGAGCATCACCTGAACCTGGGAGGACAAGGCTGCAGTGAGCTACGAACACACCACTGCACTCCAGCCTGGCGACAGAGTGAGACCCTATCTCAAAAAAGAAAGAAAATAAAGCCAAGCACAGTGGTTCACACTTGTAATCCCAACACTTTGGGAGGCTGAGGCGGGAGGATTGCTTGAGCCCAAGAGTTTAAGATCAGCCTGAGTAACATAACAAGACTCCATCTCTACAAAAACTTTTAAAATTAGGGCCTGATGCAATGGCTCACACCTGTAATCCCAGCACTTTGAGACCGAGGCGAATGGATCACTTGAGGCCGGGAGTTTGAGACCAGCCTGGCCAACATGGCAAAACCCCATCTCTACTAAAAATACAAAAATTAGCCAAGCATGGTGGCGCACACCTGTAATCCCAGCTACTCAGAAGGCTGAGGCACGAGAATCGCTTGAACTCAGGAGGTGGAGGTTGCATTCCAGTGGTATGATTTTTTTTTTTTAATTAGCCAGGTGTGGTGACACGCACCTGTAGTCCTAGCTACTTAGGAGGCTGAGGTGGGAGGATCCTCTGAGCCCAGGAGTTTGAGGCTGTAGTGAGCCATGATTGCACTACTGCAGTCCACCCTGGGTGACAGAGTGAGACCTTGTGTCTAAAAACAAAAAAAGAGGTTTTTTCCTCAAGAAATGTTGATATATGATTTCTTAATAAAAAGGAGAATCATAAGAACTTGAACTCCTTAGTGATATTCTGTACTTAAAATCTGACTGGTACTTCACTGAAATTTGTCTTAGGCCAAATGTGTGTCCATAGCACTACATATTTCCAGGTGTCCTTCTTACCTCTTTGACTGTGCCTTGGTCACTTTTGCTGGCTCCTTCTCAATCTGACCCTTAAAAAGTAAGAGTGCCTGAGAAACTCATCTAGGCCTCTCACTTCCTAGACTGGCAGCTGCATTTGTGCCCAGAATTCCACTGACCATCACACTGCCATCTCTTCAACTGCCTGCTTGGCATCTCTTCTCCTATATCTCACAGGTACCACAAACCTTATCTACAAGTAAATTCATCCTCTCTTCACCAACACTCCCTTGCAGTCTTCCCTATCTCAGTCAGTGGTACCACCATCTGCTAAGTAGTCTAAATCAAAACCCTGGAAGTCATCTTGGCTCTCCCCCTTCCTTGGGGTAAGGCCAGTGAATCACTGTATCTTAACTACTCCTGTTCTTAAATCTCTCATGAATCTACTACTGTTCTCCAGACCTGCCATCCCTTCTAGCCAACCTATATCTTCTCTGGCCTGCACTCTTACTCTTGCTTAGCCAATCTCCCTAGATCATCTCTGCCCCACCCTACTTCTCCAAGCTCCCAATTCCCCACACATCTATAGTGCTATCTTAAAACCACAAACATAATCACCTTACTACATAGCCTAAAGCTTACCATCCCTTCTTAGGACCAGTCCCCCAGTCCTGAGGTTTACCATAAGTTCCATGGGCCCACCTCTGACCTCTCTTCCTCTCTAGGCTCCCACCATACTGCTCTTCTTTCATTTCCCCCTAAAACAATAGTCTTATCCTAATTCCTTCACACATGCTAGTTCTTCTCCTTGGAACACGTCTCACTCTTGTCAATTGGCCAACTTGTCAGTTTTTAGATGGAGGAGGCCTGGGTTGTCATACCCACCCAACCCACTTAAGTTAGTTTCCCTGGGTTATTTGTTCAATATCTGTATTTCCTTCTCAATGTTAACCTCCATAAGAGCTTATTTGTTCACTCAACAAATATTCATTGACTGCCTTCTATGTGCAGAACACTGTGATGGCTTTACGGTGATGAACAAACCCACAAGCTCTTTATCCTCATGGACTTAACATCTGCTGGAGACAGTGAGCAAGTAAATGAAACATGCATGGGTGCACACACATATAACTACACATGTAAATAAATTACCACTTGCAAAATTCTGTAGAAAAAAAAAAAAACAAAGTGCCATCGAAGAGGGCAATAGTAGAGATCTAGCTAAGTTAGGTGAGAAGTCCTTTCTGAAGTTAAGATAAAACCTAAAAGATAAGAATGAGCCAGCCGGGTGCAGTGGCTTACCCCTGTAATCCCAGAACTTTAGGAGGCTGAGGCGGGCAGATCACCTGAGGTCAGGAATTCGAGCCCAGCCTGACCAACATGGTGAAACCCCGTCTCTACTAAAAATACAAAAATTAGCCAGGCGTGGTGGAGGGCGCCTGTAGTCCCAGCTACTCAGGAGGCTGAGGCAGGAGAATTGCTTGAACCAGGGAGGTGGAGGTTGCAGTGAGCCGAGATTGTGCCACTGCACTCCAGCCTGGGCAACAGAGCAAGACCTCCGTTTCAAAAACAAAACAAAACAAAACAAACAACAACAACAAAAAAAAAAACAAAAACAAAGAACCATCATGGAAAGAACATTTTAAACAGGAAATAGCTGCACAGAGCCTGAGAAAGGAAACAGCTGTCTGTTGAAGGAACCAGAGGAAGGGCAGCATCAGCAAAGGTGAGTAGTTCAGAGATAAGATGGGACAGCTACAGGCTAGATGATGCAGAGATTTTTTAACCCTGGTAAGGGATTCAGATTTTATTCTAAGTATAATAATGTATTTTGAATAGAGCTGAGCCCACTCATTGCCTCCATCAGCACAATGTCTCACTGAAAAGAAACAATAGACACCTGTTAAAGTAGAAATGAAAGGCTAATATTTACTGAAATCTATGAAACAAGCATGATATTTGACATATAACAAAAGGTTATGAAAAGCGGATTTATTTGCATGCGTCTCAATAGACATGATAAAAAAACCTTGATCTTTGTCTCCAAGTTCTACTCATCACAACACAGCAACAGTCTCCAATCTCTCATCTCTCTAAAAATAGGCCAGACCTGGACCTGGCTTTTCTTTCTTTGGCCTCATTCTCTCACCTCCTAGGCTCCATTCTTGCTTCTTGAATAACTCCCTGCCTTTGCTAAAGTATATCAATCTGTTCTTTCTGACCTCACTATTTCTGCATCTCTAATTAATTTATCCTCAGTAGCACAACAGAAGCTCCAGAACCCAGAGGAAGAATCTTCTCAGGAAGGTTTGGGAATTAAAGAATACTTGTATTTTCAGTTTTGTTTGTTTGTTTTGTCTGTGTTTGTTATTGCTGCTGTTGCTGTTGTTTTCACGCTGGGAATCCACTCTGGCTACTGTATGGAGAATGGCTTGTAGGAGATCAGGAAGTAAGGAAAATCATAAGGAGCCTATTGCAAAGAAGTCTGAGCAAGGGGGATTTCAGAGACAGAAAAAGTGGATGGATTCAAGACCTACCTTCTAGGTAGAGTTAATTTGTCTTGCAGGTGATAGGAGGTATGGGAGGTCTCTAGGGGAAGTCCCCCAGATTTCTCGCTTGAAAATTGTGGTAGATGGTGGTGTGTTTATAGAGAAGGGGAAGAGTGGGGGAGAAAAAGCCATGGTATTGAAATCAGTTTAGGTTTGTACATACTAGGTTTGAGTTTCTAATGAATTATTTAAAATATGTGTTGAGGCCAGGCGCTGTAATCCCAGCACTTTGGGAGGCTGAGACAGGCAGATCACTTGAGGTCAGGCATCTGAGACCAGCCTGGCCAACATGGCAAAACCCCCGTCTCTACTAAAAATACAAAAATTAGCCAGGCACTGTGGCAGGTGCCTGTAATCCCAGCTACTCAAGAGGCTGAGGCAGGAGAATCACCTGAACCCGGGAGGGGGAGGTTGCAGTGAGCCAAGACTGCGCCATTGCACTCCAGCCTGGGTGAGAGAGCAAGACTCTGTCTCAGAAAATAACTAAATAGGCTGGACACAGTGGCTCACACCTGTAATTCCAGCAGTTTGGGAGGCTGAGGCAGGCGGGTTGCCTGAGGTCAGGAGTTCAAGACCAGCCTGGCTAACATGGTGAAACCCCATTTCTGCGAAAAATACAAAAATTAGCCAAGTGTGGTGGTGTGCATCTGTAGTCCCAGCTACTCGGAAGGCTGAGGCAAGAGAATCGCTTTAACCCAGGAGGTGGAAGTTGCAGCGAGCCAAGATCACGCCACTGCACTCCAGCTTGGACAACAGAGCAAGACTCCATCTCCGAACAAAAACATAAATAAATAAAATATATGTTGGATATATATAGAAGACTCAGTTTCAGAGAAGTCAGACCATGAGGTTTCAGCACATAGACATTATTTGCACCTGTGCGACACATGAGGTTACCTAGGGATTTCCCCTTACTTCTCTGCCTTACCACAGTGCCTGGTACACACTAAGTCCTCAAAAAAATTACAATTTAAGATCCTGTCTGTCTTGTCCACCCTTGTATCTTTATGCCTCACAGAAGCTGGCATATGGCAGATACGCAATAATTTCCTGCTTAAGAAATGAATGATTTAGCAACTATACCATTCACACCAACAAACAAAACAAAACAAAACCAAAAACCAACTGATTTCAAACCCATGATTTTAGACTCCAAAGCCAATTTGGTTTCACCATAGGATGGTACTCTTGTCCAGCAGATTGTCTCAAAAATCTAATAAAAAAGACAAGCATATGGTGTCTTCATGATATAAATGAGGAAACTAAAGAGGTTAAATGGCTTCCTAAAATTAGAACTGGGGTCTTTCAGTTCTTATTCCAGCATCCTTTCACTACAGGAGGTTAGTGGCTTTCTTTTTTTTTTTTTCCCCAAGAGACTCTCGAGACAGTCTCTTGCCCTGTCACCCAGGCTGGAATACAGTGGCGTGATCACAGCTCACTGCAGCCTTGAACTTCCAGGCTCAGGTGATTCTCCCACCTCAGCCTCCCAAGTAGCTGGGACTACAGATGCATCCCACCACGCGTGGCTAGTTTTTGTATTTTTAGTAGAGATGGGGTTTCTCCATGTTGCCAAGGCTGGTCTTAAACTCCTGGGCTCAAGCGATCCACCCGCCTTGGCTTCCCAAAGTACTGGGATTACAGGCATGAGCCACCGTGCCCAGTCAGGATGACTTTCAACAGACCCGCAGCTGCTCAAGATATTTTGTACCTACCAACTAACATGCTGGGAAGAAAAGAAAAGGGAAGAAGAAGGAGAACCGAAGAAATTATGTTTGGAATTGGTGAATATTACCACTTAAAACAATCTACTTTTCTGCCATGCTTCAATATTCTGTCAAGATTTGACTTAAGACCAGGCTCAGTGGTGCATGCCTATAATCCCGGCTAATTGTGAGGCTGAGGTAGAAGGATCGCTTGAGCCCAGGAGTTGGAAACCACACTGGGCAACATAATGAGACCCTGTCTCAAAAAGAAAAAAAAAAGGTTCAACTCAAATATCAACTGTCATAGGGCCTTTTCTGGTTCTTAAAAGGACAGTATTGCTCCTCCTCTTTTGGTTCATTGACATTGTACTTTCAGAGATATGGTTTCTGCTATAACTTGTATCTTTTCAGAAACTCTTCAATCTATGTATTAAAATGTATGTTAATTGAGGTTGGGTGCGGTGGCTCACACCTGTAATCCCAGAACTTTGGGAGGCTGAGGTGGGCGGAAGTTCGAGACCAGCCTAGCCAATGTGGTGAAACCTTGTCTTGCCACTAAAAATACAATAATTAGCTGGGCGTGGTGGCACGTGCCTGTAATCCCAGCTACTCAGGAGGCTGAGGCACAAGAATCACTTGAATCCAGGATGGGGAAGTTGCAGATAGCCAAGATCGCACCACTGCACTCCTGGTAACAGAGTGAGATTCTGTCTCAAAAAAAGGATGGTAATTAAACAAAAACACGATATAGAACAGTGTATACTACCAATAGCCTTTGCTTTTTTTTTTTTTTTTTTTTGAGACAGAGTTTTGCTCTTGTTGCCCAGGCTGGAGTGCAATGGTGCGATCTTGGCTCACCGTGACCTCTGCCTCTTGGGTTCAAGCGATTCTCCTGCCTCCGCCTCCTGAGAAGCTGGAATTACAGGCATACACCACCACGCCTGGCTAATTCTGTATTTTTAGTAGAGACAGGGTTTCTCCATGTTGGTCAGGCTGGCCTCGAACTCCCGACCTCAGGTGATCTGCCTGCCTCGGCCTCCCAAAGTGCTGGGGTTACAGGCGTGAGCCACCGTACCCGGCCGGCCTTTGCTTTTTAAAGACTTTAGTTATATGCATAGTTATATGCACATGTATAGAATATCTGGAGGTTCTCCCAAGAAACTGGCCTCTGAAAAGGGGAACTGGGAGGGGTAGAGAAAGGAAGAACATGTCCTTTTGTATACATCCTCTTTGTACTATTTGAAGTTTTGAAAGCAATGTTTATGTATTCATTTTAGCCCCCGAAGAAAGATCTAATGTAAAAAAAAAAAAAAAAAAAAAAAAAAGGACTCTCAGAAAACAAGGTTATTTTGGTGAGCATTACAATTTGAAATTAGGGTTTATAAATGATAGTTTCAGTATCCAAAATATTTCTGTATTTTTTTTGGGTTGAGCAATATTGAGAAAATCTTGATTAATACAGAGAAGTAATTGTAAATGGCAACAGTGTTTTTGTTTTGTTTTGTTTTGTTCTTGTTTTTGGAAACGGAGTTTCGCTCTTGTTGCCCAGGCTGGAGTGCAATGGCGTGATCTCGGCGCCCCTACAACCTCTGCCTCCTGCGTTTAAGCAAGTCTCCTGCCTCAGCCTCCCAAGTAGCTAAGATTACAGGCATGCGCCACCATGCCCAGCTAATTTTTAGTGGAAACAGGGTTTCTCCATGTTGGTCAGGCTAGTTTCAAATTCCTGACCTCAGGTGATCCGCCAGTTTCGGCCTCCCAGTGTTGGGATTACAGGCGTGAGCCACACACCTGGCCAACAGTGTGCTTTTAATTGCTCTGCAACTAGGCAGACTCAGACTTGAAATAGGAGCAATGGAAAATACTGGAAAAAATAATAATAAACAGGAGATCAAATGGAGATATAGATGCTACGAGAATGGCAGAATATCGATAATTGTTAAAGCAGGGTGACAAGTATAGGGTGATTCCTTATTCTATTGTTACTTTGTATCTGTTTCAGTGGCCGTGATAAACGTTTTAAAAATTGGTTCACAAAAACATACAACTACTCACATGCTTTCTTACAAAATTCAGGCAAACACTGAAAATGTATAAAGCTCTAAATTTAAGAATCTGCAAAACCCTGTCTACCTTACCTGACATGTTATCCATGTATTTGTTATTGTACATAAGAATGTACATCAAACAGATGAACTTTGCTAGATGTTTAATTGTGCTCAGCGCACATAAGCTGTGGTTGCGTAGTTACCTGGAGATTTTTCTCTAAGGAGACATATGCAGGCCTGGATTTTAAAAAGAACAGTGTAGCTGGCCGGTTAGCTCAGTTGGTTAGAATGTAGTGCTAGTGAAATAGACCAATGTAAAGCTACAATCTTTTTAAGTAATGACATGTTTACAATAAATTCAAATATATGCTCTAAAATGACAGGAAAAATTTAACACTGAAGTCTACATAAAGAAAATACTGGCCAGGCGCAGTGGCTCACACCTGTAATCCCAGCACTTTGGGAGGCCGAGGCAGGCAGATCACAAGATCAAGAGATGGAGACCATCCTGGCCAACATGGTGAAACCCTGTCTCTACTAAAAATACAAAAATTAGCTGGGCATGGTGGCGCGCACCTGTAGCCCCAGCCACTCCGGAGGCTGAGGCAATAGAATTGCTTGAACCAGGGAGGCAGAGGTTGCAGTGAGCTGAGATCACGCCACTGCGCTCCAGCCTGGCGACAGAGTGAGAATTCGTCTAAAAAAAAACAAAAAAAACAAAAAACCGTGACAGCAGATATTAACTAGTAGTGGCCCCGGTATATTAAAATTTATTAGATTGGCCAGGTGTGGTGGCTCACTCCTATAATCCCAGCACTTTGAGAGGCCAAGAGGCAGGTGGATCACTTGAGGCCAGGAGTTTGAGACAAGCCTGGCCAACATGGTGAAACCCAGTCTCTACTAAAAATACAAAAATTAGCCGAGTGTGGTGGCGTGTGCCTGTAATCCCAACTACTCGAGAGGCTGAGGCAGGAGAATTGGTTGAACCCAGGAGGCAGAGGTTTATGTGAGCTGAGATTACTCCATTGCACTCCAGCCTGGGCAACAGAGTAAGTGAGACTCTGTCTTAAAAAAATAAATAAAATAAAATAAAATAAAATATATTATATTAAATTAATTGATTTTTATTATTTTAAGTTTTTAAATATTTAAAACATTATTTGAGCCAGGCACGGTGGCTCAGGCCTATAATCTCAGCCCTTTGGGAGGCCAAAGCAAGAGGATCACTTGAGCTGAGGAGCTAGAGACCAGCCTGGGCAACATAGCAAGACCTCATCCCCACAAAAAATAAAAAAATTAGCCAGGCAGGGTGGTGCACACCTGTAGTACCAGCTATTCAGGAGGCTGAAGCAAGAGGATTCTTTTAGCCCAGGAGGTAGAGGCTGCAGGAGCCATGATCACACCACTGCACTCCAGCCTGGGCGACAGAGCAAGACTCTGTCTCAAGAAAAACAAAATATGTTTTGAAAATGAAATTCAGATCAAAACATATACTGCACCCCTGAAACACAGAGTACTTTAAAAACTGTTCCACTGGAGTGTGATAAAATTAAAGGCAGAAAATATATTTTATTCATCTCTGTCTCTCTAATACCCAAGACAATAGTTTGATGAATGAATATTGTTAACTGAAGCTATGGGAAAATTGATTTATAAGTCCAAAATAATCTTATTAGAAATTCATCTGTGTTGATTTTTTTCTGAGTACACAAAAGTCCATTCTCATATAAACAATTCAATATAAAAATTATTAAATTAGAAAACAAAATTCCACAATTCCCCCAACCTTTCATTTTTCTATGTATAATGTAATATATATTTATAAGACTTTTTTTTACTTAAAAAAATAGGATTGGCCGGGCGCGGTGGCTCAAGCCTGTAATCCCAGCACTTTGGGAGGCCGAGACGGGCGGATCACGAGGTCAGGAGATCGAGACCATCCTGGCTAACCCGGTGAAACCCCGTCTCTACTAAAAATACAAAAAAAAAAAACTAGCCGGGCGAGGTGACGGGCGCCTGTAGTCCCAGCTACTCGGGAGGCTGAGGCAGGAGAATGGCGGGAACCCGGGAGGCGGAGCTTGCAGTGAGCTGAGATGCGGCCACTGCACTCCAGCCTGGGTGACAGAGCCAGACTCTGTCTCAAAAAAAAAAAAAAAAAAAAAAAAAAAAAAAAATAGGATCAGCTGGGCGCGGTGGCTCATACCTGTAATCCCGGCACTTCAGGAGGCCGAGGCAGGCGGATCACCTGAGGTCAGGAGTTCGAGACCAGCCTCAATATTGAGAACCCCCGTCTCTACTAAAAATACAAAATTAGCCGGACGTGGTGGTGCATGCCTGTAATCCCAGCTACTCGGGAGACTGAGGCAGGAGAATTGCTTGAACCTGGGAGGCGGAGGTTGCAGTGGACCGAGATCGTGCCATTGCATTCCAGCCTGGGCAACAAGAGTGAAACTCCATCTCAAAAAAAATAAAAATAAAAAATGATCACATTATGGGCATAACTTTCGAAATCTGTATTTTTTTCCCTTAAACATATATCTAGGACATCTTTTGACTCAGTATACATCTAGAGTCTATCTGATTCCCTTTAAAGAATACATAGTATTCTATCATTTGGCAGTACCGTAATTTAACCAGTCTCCTGCTAATGGACACACCATTACATACAAAGGTGTATGATACTTTTACGTTTATATCTTTTCACTCTTGAGAGAGTATTTTAAATTTTAATGTTATATAAAAGCAATCTATATACACAGTTTAAACAAATACTATTAGAAGGATGATTTTTTTGTTTTGTTTTGGTTTGGTTTTTTCTGAGACGGAGCCTTGCTCTGTCACCCAGTCTGGAGTGCAGTAACGTGATCTCAGCTCACTGCAATCTCCACCTCCTGGGTTCAAGCGATTCTCCTGCCTCAGCCTCTCAAGTAGCTGGGATTACAGGCGCACACCACCACGCTCGGCTAATTTTTGTATTTTTAGTAGAGACGGGGTTTCACTATGTTGGTCAGGCTGGTCTTGAACTCCTGACCTCAGGCAATCTGCCTGCCTCAGCTCCCAAAGTGCTGGGATTACAGGGGAGAGCCACCGTGCCAGGCCAGGGATGATTTTTTAAAATAGTCATTTGCTTATTTTCATTGCCCTTCCCAAAACCTCAAAAGAATTGTTAAACCAGCCGGGCGCGGTGGCTCAAGCCTGTAATCCCAGCACTTTGGGAGGCTGAGACGGGCGGATCACAAGGTCAGGAGATCGAGACCATCCTGGCTAACACGGTGAAACCCCGTCTCTACTAAAAAATACAAAAAACTAGCCGGGCGAGGTGGCGGGCGCCTGTAGTCCCAGCTACTCCGGAGGCTGAGGCAGGAGAATGGCGTAAACCCGGGAGGCGGAGCTTGCAGTGAGCTGAGATCCGGCCACTGCACTCCAGCCTGGGCGACAGAGCCAGACTCAGTCTCAAAAAAAAAAAAAAAAAAAAAAAAAAAAGAATTGTTAAACCTCTCTGAAAGTGATAGTCATTTGTTTTTTCCCTTAAAGGCATCCAAATGGAACCTTCTTTTCTCCTGCTCTGTCTGAACTAGATTATGTTCTAGGACTTCTGCACAGCTATCCTATGATTTCCTGGGATTTCCCTACACTTGTCTATGCATGTATTCCACATTCCCTCAACCCAGGGTCTTCCTTTTTGGTTTATTTGCGTGTTTATTCCTTTGTTTTATAATTGCTTCCTAAGAAAGAGCATATAGAAGGTTAATTTTTTATAAAAATAATAGGCAGGATTGAAGCTGCTCCTTTGAATTTGCAATTCAACATGAGAAATTTCCTCAGGGCTGGTAAAAAGAGGCCTTAACCTCTGTCTTTAGATTTACAGTCTAAGGCTTGCTCAGCCGTTTTACCTGCTCCCCCACCTATGTTTATCAATTGTTTATTGTTTTCAACTACCCACAAAGATACCGGAAAACTATATCTGCTGTTCGGCACAAGAGCGGAGATAGTAGGCACCGCCTTAAGCTTCCTAATTCGAGCAGGACTAGACCAACCAGGAACTCTACTAGGAGATGATCAGATCTACAATGTTATTGTTACTGCCCACGCATTTGTTTTCATCTTCTTTATGATGATACCAATCATCATCGGGGGTTTCCGGAACTGGCTATTCCCTCTAATAATTGGTGCACCCCGGATAAATAATACGAGCTTCTGACTTCTCCCCCTATCTTTTCTGCTCCCTACTTGTGTCCTCAATAGTAGAAGCCGGCGCTGGAAGCGGCTGGACAGTTTATCCCCTTGAGGAGGAAACTTAGCACATGCAGGAGCCTCTGTGGACCTGACCATCTTCTCGCTCCACTTGGCCGGTGTCTCTTCTATTTTAGGAGCCATTAACTGTATTACCACTATTATTAACATAAAACCCCCAGCTATGTCCCAGTATCAAACACCCCTTTTCATCTGATCAGTCCTCATTATGGCTGTCCTTCTACTCCTTTCCCTTCCAGTCCTAGCCACAAGGATTACTATACTATTAATTGACCATAACCTCAACACTACTTTTTTTGACCCTGTTGGCATGGGTGACCCTATCTTGTACCAGCATTTATTCTGATATAACACTACCTTCCACCCCTACCATATAACCAAAGACATTTTAGGTTTAATTTTTCTCCTCCTCCTTCTAATAACTCTAGTACTATTTTCACCTGACCTCCTGGGGAACCCAGATGTCTACACTTTAGCCAACGCCCTCACCCACCACACATTAAGCCAGAGTGGTACTTTTTGTTTGCCTATACAACCTTACAATCCAAATGACATGGTTCTCTAAAAATTCTATAATCTGAATCAACGTGGTTATCCACAGCCTACTTATCAGCCTCATCAGCCTACTATTTTTTAACCAATTCAATGATAAATAAGGTTGCTGGGTCAAGTGGTTAATAGCTCTTGGGGTAAGTATTATTACTAGCATATTTAGTGAACCTGAGGTATTTTAAGTGTAAGCAAATACTACAAGTAGAGGAAGGGATCCTACTAGTGTGTAAAATAAGAAGTCTGAGCTTGCATTAAGGCATTCAGGTTGGTTGCCTCAGCGGGTGATGATAATTAGGGTAGGAACTAGCATGGCTTCAAAGAGGATATAAAATATAGTTAGTTCTGTGGCTGTGAATGTTATGATTTTAAAAGTCTGTAGGGGGATCAATATAAAAATATAGAGCTTTTTTCATGTGAGTGATTCATTGGACAGGTGATATTGGCTTGCTAGACTTACAAGACGCAGTGGTCAGGCTGTTAAGATGAGAAGGGGTGGTGTCAGCTGGTCAGAAGAGAAAACTAATGAGAAGTTGGATAAGTTATCATTGAATTGGTTAAAAAATAGTAGGCTGATGAGGCTGATGAGTAGGCTGTGGATAACCATGTTGATTCAGTTTATAGAATTTTTAGAGAACCATGTCATTGGTAACAGTATAATTTTTGGAATAATAATTTTTACCATTTAAGTAAATTTAGATTTTCTACATAACCTAGACCATATGTACTGGAGATTGAAACTAGTAAGACAAGGCCCACTGCAGCTTCACAGGCAGCAAATACTAGGAGAATAATGGGTACTACAGATGCTAGAGCAAAATGTATATTTAAAGTTATAAGAGTATGTATGATAAATATTGATAGTATTATGCCTTCTAGGCATAATAGGTATGATATTAGGTGGGATCAATAGACTAATACTCCTAGCAGTGGTATGGTATATCCTAATGTAATGTTGATATAAATCGTGGGGATTTGGTGAATATGGTGTACCATAATCTAATGAGTCAAAATCATTTATTTTGACTTAAACTGTTTACAATTCAGCACACTCTAATCCTTTTTGGGCTCATTCATAAGTCAAGCCTAGGATTAAAATAGTATCTAGTATAAGGGCTGTGCTGATTATTAGTGTCAGGTTGGTTGGTTGAAGGGCTCATGGCAGGGGTAGTAGTAGAGCAATCTCTGAGTCGAAGAGGAGGAATGTGATGGCTACTAGGAAGAAAGTAATGGAAAAGGCGAGGCAGGCGGAGGCTAGTAGGTCAAATCCGCATTCGTAGGGGCTGGATTTTTCTATATAGATATTAAGTTGTGGGAGCCAAAATGCGATTATTATTAGTAATAGGGCCAGTAAGGTGTCGGTTACTAGCGCTAGTGTCAGGTTGATTACTCTCTTTCGGATATTATGGAAACTAATTGACTGGAAGTCAATGGTACTGTTTATACTAAAAGAGTAGGACCCTCATCAATAGATAGAGACCTATAAGAATAGTCATACTACATCTACGAAGTGTCAATATCCGGTGGCGGCTTCAAAGGCAAAGTGGTGGTTGAATGTAAAGTGGAATTTTAATTGGCGGAGGAGGCAGATAGTAAGAAATGTTGATCCAATAATAACATGAAATCCATGAAAGCCTGTGGCTGTAAAGAATGTTGAGCCATAGATTCCATCAGAAATAGTTAAGGGGGCCTGGAAATATTCTGAGGCTTGTAGAAGTGTAAATACCTAAGGTAATTGTGATGGATAGTGCTTGAAGTATCTGCTTTCGACTACCTTCTATCAGGCTGGGGTGAGCACAAGTAATTGAAAATCCTGATGTAAGTAACACAGATGTATTCAGGAAGGGGACTTCTAAGGTTTGAGGGGATAAATACCTCTTAGGGGTCAGTGTCCCCCTAATTCTGGAACTGGAACTAGACTAGAGTGGTAGAATACCCAGAAGAAACCAGCAAAAAAGAATACTTCACTCATTGAACTCGCCTGCAGCTCCGGGGGTTCCTGTGACTTTTGTCTTTATCGGAGCCAGGCCTCCACGCCAGCAACCATGTCCAAGGGACCTGCAGTTGGTATTGATCTTGGCACCACCTACTCTTGTGTGGGTGTTTTCCAGCACGGAAAAGTAGAGATAATTGCCAATGATCAGGGAAACCGAACCACTCCAAGCTATGTTGCCTTTACGGACACTGAACGGTTGATCGCTGACGCTGCAAAGAATCAAGTTGCAATGAACCCCACCAACACAGTTTTTGATGCCAAACGTCTGATTGGACGCAGATTTGATGATGCTGTTGTCCAGTCTGATATGAAGCATTGGCCCTTCATGGTGGTGAATGATGCTGGCAGGCCCAAGGTCCAAGTAGAATATAAGGGAGAGACCAAAAGCTTCTATCCAGAGGAGGTATCCTCTATGGTTCTGACAAAGATGAAGGAAATTGCAGAAGCCTATCTTGGGAAGACTGTTACCAATGCTGTGGTCACAGTGCCAGCTTATTTTAATGACTCTCAGCGTCAGGCTACCAAAGATGCTGGAACTATTGCTGGTCTCAATGTACTTAGAATTATTAATGAGCCAACTGCTGCTGCTATTGCTTACGGCTTAGACAAAAAGGTTGGAGCAGAAAGAAACGTGCTTATCTTTGACCTGGGAGGTGGCACTTTCGATGTGTCAATCCTCACTATTGAGGATGGAATCTTTGAGGTCAAGTCTACAGCTGGAGACACCCACTTGGGTGGAGAAGATTTTGACAACCGAATGGTCAACCATTTTATTGCAGAGTTCAAGCGCAAGCATAAGAAGGACATCAGCGAGAACAAGAGAGCTGTAAGACGCCTTCGTACTGCTTGTGAACGTGCTAAGCGTACGCTCTCTTCCAGCACCCAGGCCAGTATTGAGATCGATTCTCTCTATGAAGGAATCAACTTCTATACCTCCATTACCCGTGCCCGATTTGAAGAATTGAATGCTGACCTGTTCCGTGGCACCCTGGACCCAGTAGAGAAAGCCCTTCGAGATGCCAAACTAGACAAGTCACAGATTCATGATATTGTCCTGGTTGGTGGTTCTACTCGTATCCCCAAGATTCAGAAGCTTCTCCAAGATTTCTTCAACGGAAAAGAACTGAATAAGAGCATCAACCCTGATGAAGCTGTTGCTTATGGTGCAGCTGTCCAGGCAGCCATCCTGTCTGGAGACAAGTCTGAAAATGTTCAAGATTTGTTGCTCTTGGATGTCACTCCTCTTTCCCTTGGTATTGAAACTGCTGGTGGAGTAATGACCGTCCTTATTAAGCGTAATACCACCATTCCTACCAAGCAGACACAGACCTTCACTACCTATTCTGACAACCAGCCTGGTGTGCTTATTCAGGTCTATGAAGGTGAGCGTGCCATGACCAAGGATAACAACCTGCTTGGCAAGTTTGAACTCACGGGCATACCTCCTGCACCCCGAGGTGTTCCTCAGATTGAAGTTACTTTTGACATTGATGCCAATGGTATCCTGAATGTCTCTGCTGTGGACAAGAGTACAGGAAAAGAGAATAAGATTACTATCACTAATGACAAGGGCCGTTTGAGCAAGGAAGACATTGAATGTATGGTCCAGGAAGCTGAGAAGTACAAAGCTGAAGATGAGAAGCAGAGGGACAAGGTATCATCCAAGAATTCACTTGAGTCCTATGCATTCAACATGAAAGCAACTGTCGAGGACGAGAAACTTCAAGGCAAGATTAACGATGAGGACAAACAGAAGATTCTGGACAAGTGTAATGAAATCATCAACTCGCTTGATAAGAATCAGACTGCCGAGAAGGAAGAGTTTGAACATCAGCAGAAAGAGCTGGAGAAAGTTTGCAACCCCATCATCACCAAGCTGTACCAGAGTGCAGGAGGCATGCCAGGAGGAATGCCTGGGGGATTCCCTGGTGGTGGAGCTCCTCCCTCTGGTGGTGCTTCCTCAGGGCCCACTATTGAAGAGGTTGATTAAGCCAACCCAAGTATAGGTGTAGCATTGTTCCACACATTTAAAACATTTGAAGGACCTACATTTGTAGCAAATTCTGTGGCAGTTTTAAAAAGTTAAGCTGCTATAGTAAGTTACTGGGCATTCTCAATACTTGAACATGGAACATGCACAGGGGAAGGAAATAACATTGCACTTTATAAACACTGTATTGTAAGTGGAAAATGCAATGTCTTAAATAAAACTATTTAAAATTGGCACCATAAAAAAAAAAGAATACTTCTCAGATAATAAATAGAATTATATCAGAGGCTGATATGATGATTGGATGATGATGTGTGGTGGCCTTGAAATGGACGTTCTCGGATAGTGTCACGCCATCACTGGTATATAGTTAGTGTGTGGGTTAGTAGGCCCAGAGTTAAAAGGGCGATAGAGTTAAAGTGAAATCACATGGCCAGGCCAGATGTTATCAGGAGAGATGAGAGAGCTCCTGTTAGTGGTCAGGGGGTGGGGTTAACTATACGGTAGGCACGTGTTTGGTGGGTCATTATGTGTTGTACAGGTAAAGGCTTACTAGCAGTGTGAAGACATAGGCCTGAATAAGGGCTACGGTGAATTCGAGGATAGTTAGTAGCATTAGAATAATCACAGCGATTGAAGCTGTGGGAAGACTGATAGTTGATCGTACTAGTGTGGCTCCTCAATTAAATGTATTAGTAGGTTTCTGGCTATAATGTTGGCTGTTAATCACACAGCTAGTGCCATTGGTTGAATGAATAGGCTAATAGTTTCAATGATCACTAGCATAGGAATAAGTGGTATAGGTGTGCCTTGTAGTAAAAAGTGAGCTAAAGAGGTTTTCGTCTTGAAGTGGAAGCCTGTAATTACTGTGCTTGCTCATAAAGGGATTGCTATACCTAGGTTTATTGATAATTGGGTAGTTGGTGTAAATGAATGGGGTAGAAGCCCAAGGAGATAGGTTGAGGCAATGAAGAGAATTAGGGAGATCAGTATAAGGGATCAGGTTCATCCTTTAATGTTATGGGTTATTATTATTTGTTTTAGTACAAGTTGAATTAGTCACTGTTGAATGGAAATCAATCGGTTACTGATTAGATGGACTGGAGGTTGGAAATAGTACAGGGGGAAATAAAATGATTAATACTACTGCAGGTAGGCCTAGAATTGTCGGGGTAGTAAAAGAGGTGAGTAGATTTAAGTTCATTTTAATTCTCAGGGGCTTTATGTTTTTGCGTTTTGATTGTTTTTGGTATAGGGGCTGTGTAATAAATGAAATTTGATAATTTTAACTGAATAATGGAGCATAAAGTCACAATTATTGACAGGATGACAATGGAGCATGTGGAAGTATCTAGTTTAGGCATTCACTGCAGAGAGGTGTGGAGCTCCTCAGTCTATAACTTAAAAGGTTAATGCTAGATAGCTTCACAGTGATATTACAGTGCAGATGTGGATCAGGTTTCAAAGCATTTTAAGGGGGTTAATGCTAGGACAATAAGTATAAAACTGTGGTTAGACCCACAGATTTCTGAGCACTGTCCATAGTAAAGGCCTGGACATGTAGCAGTTAAGGTAGTTTGATTTAAGCATCTGGGGATTGCGTCTGTTTTGAGGCCCAGTGAGGGGATAGTTCATGAATGCAGGATGTCTTTGGATGAGATTAATGTATGAACAGGGATCTGTATTGGGAGAATTGTTCAGTTATCACCTTCGAGGAGTCAAAGTTCTCCTGGCTTTAAGTCTGCTGTTGGAATCATATAAGGATCAAAGCCTAACTCTTCATAGCTTCAGTATCATTGGTGGCCAATTGCTTTGACAGTAAGAGAAGGATTGTTAACCTCGTCTGTTATGTGCAGAATATGTAGGGATGGGAGGGCAATTAGAATTAAGATAATGGCGGGTAAAATAGTTCACACAGTTTCGATTTCTTGAGCATCTATGGTGCCAGTATGAGTTAATTTTGTTGTGAGTATTAGGGAAATGCTGTATAGGACCAGGGAAATAATTAGGAAAACAATTATAAGAGCATGGTCATGGAAAGTGAGTAGTTCTTCTAGAATAGGGGATGTAGTGTCTTGAAGGCCTATTTGAACTGGATGAGCCATTAAGACATATAGGATTCAACCTATAAATTTGCTTTGACAAAGTTATGTAATAATTTTACTAATATCTTACCGAGAGAGTCATAGAAGTTGTGGGATTGGCTTGAAACCAGTTTCTGGAGATTCAATTCCTTCCTTTCTTGTTTAGGCTTTCACACAAGTTGGCTCTCCAAATGTGCAGTAGGGTGGTGGACATCCATAAGGCCCCTCTAAATTAGTAGATGGTTGTTCAATTGTTAGTACTTTTCGTTTTGAAGCAAAGGCTTCGGAGATTATAAATATTATTAGTATAACTGCTGTTAGTGAGATAAATGGGCCTAGGGAGGAGATAATATTTCACGCGGTGTGCACATCAGGATAATCAGAGTAACGTCGAGGCATACCGGATAGGCCAGGAAGTGCTGTGGAAAAAAGTTAAATTAACACCTATAAATAAAGTGGTGAAGTGGATTTTAGCATAGGTCTGATTAAGTGTGTAGCCTGGAAATAGGGGGGAATCAGTGGATAAAGCCTCCTATAATGGTAAATACCGCTCCTATTTAGAGGACATAGTGGAAATGGCCTACAACATAATATGTGTCGTGCAAGACAACATCTAGTGATGAATTCACTAGTATGATGCCGGTTAAACCTCCCACTGTGAAATTTTTTGAAACATTGCATGTTTGCAAATGTCTTCGTTCCACCCTTACATTTACTTGACAATTTGGCTTGAAAATAATATTTCCAGCTGGGCACGGTGGTTCACACCTGTAATCCCAGGACTTTGGGAGGCTGAGGCAGGCGGATCACATGAGGTCAGGAGTTCAAGACCAGCCTGACCAACAAGGAGAAACCCCGTCCCTACTAAAAATACAAAATTAGCCGGGTGTGGTGGCACACGCCTGTAATCCCAGCTACTCGGGAGGCTGAGGCAGGAGAAATGCTTGAACCCAGGAGGCAGAGGTTGTGGTGAGCCGAGATGGCACCCTCGCACTCCAGCCTGGGCAACAAGAGCGAAACTCTGTCTCACAAAGAAAAGAAAAGAAAAGAAAAAAGAAAATTTCCTCAGAAATTTGAAGACATTGCTCCATTGTCATACAGCATTCAGTGCTGCTGCTGATCAATCCAATGCCATTCTGGCTTTTGATCCTTTATATATGAACTCTTCTTTCCTCTCTGCAACCTTTTAGGATCTTTTCTTGGTTAATGTTTTTCTGAAATTTCATTATGTTATGCCTCACGTAAGGCTTTTTTTTTTTTTAATTCCCTGGGATGGACACCAGATGTTTTTTATATGGGAAAATGTTATTGTACTATTCTTTGATAATTTATTTTCTTTCCCATACTAGACCTACCCTACCCTGAGAGGATGACTATAGACTATATGAACTATAGACTCTCACTCAGTCTACCTTCTGGTTAGGTCTGGCCAATATCAGACCAGATCACGGGAAGAGAGAGAGGTCAGAATATTTCTCCCGTATACTCAAATTATTATCTCTGTATACTCAAATAATACTTGTCCGCTGGTAGGTTTCACTTTGAAGTCATCAAGCGGGATCCACTTGCCTTATTGTAGCATTCCCGAATGTGCTTTCTTGTCTCGTTGCTGTTGCAGAGCCACATCTCTCAGGCACTAACTACATCTATCACTGGAAGGCCCTTCTTCCTTGGCTCTAGTTCTTATTGGACCCTATTTACATGGCCTCCTCCCCTTGCATTTCAGCCCTAGGAGTGTAATAGCTTCTCATTGCTGCTGGTCCCTGGACACTATACCACCTTTGTTTGTCCCCTTAATCCTTGCTGCTCACACTCCCATAAATAGTCCTTTCATAAAAATCTCTTTATCCCAACCATGTACTCATGTGCTGAATTAGGTTTGCTATTGGAACTCTGATACAAGATTTCTCTCTCTCTTTATAGAGGTAGTGTCTTGCTCTATCATCATAACTCACTGCCGCCTCAACTCCTGGGCTTGAGTGATCCTCCTGCCTCAGCCTTCTAAGAGCTGGGACTACAGATGTGAGCCACCACACCTAGCTAACTTAATTTTTTTTTTTTTTTTTTTTTTTTAACAGAGATACATCTTGCTATGTTGCCCACGCTGGTCTCGAACTCCTGGGCTCAAGCAATTCTCCTGCCTCAGCCTCCCAAAGTGTTGGGATTACAGGCTGATCCTTTAACTTTGTCCTCTATTTTCCATTTATATGTCATCTCTTGAATCTACCTTCTGGGAAATTTCCTCATCTTCATCTTCCATACTGTCTATGAATTTCTCATTTCGGCAATCATATTTTTCATTTCCAAGAGCTCCCATTATTCATTTTCTTTCTAATTTTTATTGTGGTCAAATACACACAACATAAACTCAACTGTCTTAACTATTTTTAAGTATATAGTTCAGTGGTATGAAGTACATTAATATCATTGTGCAACCATCACCCATCTTCAGAACTCTTCCTCTTGCAAAATTGAAACTCTTTCTCCATTAAACAATAACTCCCCACTCCTCATTCCCCCAGCCCTTGGCAACCACCATTCTTTCTCTTTTTCTACCTCATATAAGTGGAATCATATAGAATTTGTCTACTGATAATTCTTTCTTATCATAGCATTCCATTGTTGTTTATGTTTCATAATTTATTTCTCTTCCTGCATTGTCTTTGTTTACTCTAAATTCCATCGTTTTAGTGTCTGCTTTCATGATGGAGACATTCCTCAGATGTCAAGTGACTTTCACATAATAGTTGATTATTATCTCTGTACTCTCAAATACTTGTCCTCTGGTAGGTTTCACTCTGAAGTCATCAAGTGGGATCCACCTGCCTCATTGTAGGACTCCCAAATGTGCTTTCTTGTGCTGTTGATTTTTTTCCAGTAGAGAATTTGCGAGTCTTTTGCCTAGCATTCTTGGAGCCAAGTGCAGGAATTAGCCTGAGCACTTCAAGTTCAGAATAGACTTTCATTTAATAGGAATATTTGTCCGGAAGAAATCCTTGAAGTGAAATTGTGATACCCAGGGGTATGCATTTTAAAATTTAATGGATTCCAATGCAATTTTGGAAGCATCCAAAGAAAAAGGCTTGTTTTTTGTTTTGTTTCTTTTAGAAATGGGGTCTTGCTCCCAGTACAGTGGTGTGACCTTGGCTCACTGCAGCCTCAACCTCCTGGGCTCAAGCAATCCTCCCATCTCAGTTTCCCAAGTAACTGGGACCACAGGCACATACAACCATGCCCAGTTAAGTTTTGTGGGTTTTTTGTAGAGACGGGGTCTTGTTGCCCAGGCTGGTCTCCAACTCCTGGGCTCAGGCCATTCTCCCGCCTTGGCATCCCAAAGTGCTGGTATTACAGGCATAAGCCACCAAGCCAGCCCAAAGAAAAAAGTTTAATATAGTTAAAAAGAACCAAGAAGCACATTTTATAAGCTTTCTATGTCATTGGAATTTAATGAAGTGCTTTCCTTATGGAATTAATGTTCCAAGAGGTAAAATAGACTGAAATAAATTCTGTTTTTCCATGGGTCCTACTTGGCTTCAGCATCAGTGCTAACATCATAGGCTATTTGAAAGACTAAACTTCTCTCATCTTTCTAGAAAACAAAATTAGATTACTTTAAGACCCATTTGATCAGTCTTACAGTAGAGGCAAAAAATGGAAACCTATGAAGAGGTGCTTGGTCTTATCTATCTATAAGGCCAAAGGAAGTAGCAGCTAAAAAAAAAAATTGCTTAAACCATACCATCTTTGGTAACTGATATTTAAGTTTATGACAACTGTTTGCAGAAAATCCCAGGGTGGTGATTGTCCTATAGGGTGCCTACCTCTTTCTGGATTATAACTAGTTTCTTGTCCTAACTATTCTCATAACCTCTATGCCACAGAACATGAAGATTAGTGATTTCCAGAGTACCTAAATCCTATCCAGGTCATAACTGACTTATAGGATCTAGCTGTATGCTAATCTAAGTAGGTTTTCCTTTTTTAAAAAGTGCTGATTATCTTATCCCATAAGGTTGCTCCAAATTTTGTCCTAAATTCCTCACTACATAGCAGATAGTAAGACATGCTTTATAAACTCCTCTCCAGAGAGGCCAAGCCTCAGCCAGAAATAGACATTTCCCTTCCAAGATGATTGCAAGGAAGTCTTTAAGTTCTCAGTCTCTATGGTGACAGCTTGATGGAGATAGTTGAGGACTGGTACATGAAATATGCCTTGCCCTTTCAAATGCTGTAACAACCACTCAACATGAGCTCACAGACACCACTCATTGCTGTGTGATAGCAATCACTTTACCACTGCAGAACTGGAGCTGGGATTTCTTAACAGCGGGTAAGCTAAATACAGAAAAATACATCCAAACGACATTGTGTCTAATTCATTATTTTTCTCCTATCCTTTACTCTGAAGATATAGTTGAATTTTGCTTGAAGAAATGCATGTTAAATGCTGCATATTGGCAAATGTAGAGCTCAAACATTGGTTTATAGTCAACAAAATTTGAGCTTCTACTATTTGCCAGATACTGTGTTCTTTACAGATGTTCTACTATTGTCAATAAATATTCGTGAGTGAATGGTTTTAAGAGCACTAATGTTGCCAATGATTACTGCTATCTTTTCTCAATATCACTTAGCCATGCCCAGAATACACAATGAATTCAAAGGGCAGAGTGCTATGTCACTACTTCCTGTTACACACAGTGGGGTGTAGCTTTGCCCTCACTTATGTAGTCCTTGGTCAGTTTGACAAAATTAACCGAGCCATGGTACAAGCAGAATGACTTCGGCAGCCAACATATGAAAAAACTTAACCACTTACCCCTCCCATGTAGTGAAAAGATACTTGACTCCTCCCATGTAGTGAAAACATAGGCCTGCCCAGACTTGGTATTTAGAACACTAAAATAAGACTCTTTGTTTGACTCACCTCCTAAGTAGTCATTACATATGGGGCCCAAAGACCGCTTCTTGAAGATCTCTCTAGGAGAAAAGAGCTGCAGTGGACTAGTGGCTCCCTGACCTATGAATAAGGACAATCATCTATTATGTTACTGTTTTTTTGTTGTTTTCTTTAAAGCAAAGTCCTTTTAAAATCTCTACTAACTTGATTTTAAGTACGTACAGTTCTGAGGGAGAGTTGCAGCATAGATTACTTCTCAATATATGCGTGGTCTAGTAATAGTGAGGATGAAAAGAGGAAACCAAAAGGGAAGTTAAATTCACGCACAATATATAAGTTACTAATAAAATGACAATCCCGTACGCTCCTGCCCACAACCCAAGAGGGTCTACACTAACCAGAGTCTTGGCTTCCTTTCCTTTCCCTCCCTTCTGACATGATTTTTCTTCAAGGCTCTGTAAGACTGACATTTTGAGCTAGTTCTTCTCTTAGAACTTCCCCCAGTTTCTCATCACTTCCCTCACTGTATTTCTACTGATCCCTAAATCTTCTCTAACTCAAGAGCAGAGGACTTCTGAGTGGAAAATAACCTCAACCCAAACTTCCTCTTCTTATTCTGGCAATTAGAGTTACTATCCTGGTAGGACTTCAGGTTCTTAGAAATAGGATGATAATAATCATTTTATTGATAGTTAACATTTATTGAGCAATCAGTATGTCTCAGGCACTGGGCTGCACACTGTACACACTATATGCCACATTTGTACCTTATAGTAACTTCATACACAGTTACTATTATCCTCCTCCCCTTTTTTTTGAGACGGAGTCTCACTCTGTCACCAGGCTGGAGTTCAGTGGCATGATCTTGGCTCACTGCAACCTCTGCGTCCTGGGTTTAAGCAATTCTCCTGCCTCAGACTCCTGAGTAGCTGGGATTACAGGCACACGCCACCACACTCGGCTACTTTTTCTATTTTCAGTAGAGGTGGGGTTTCACCATGTTGGTCAGGCTAGCCTCAGACTCCTGACCTTGTGACCCGCCTGCCTAGGCCTCCCAGAGTGCTGAGATTACAGGTGTGAACCACTGCGCCCGGCCTATTATCCCCATTTTTATGGATAAGGAAAAGAAGGGATAGAATAGTAAGTGGATTGTCCAGGAGTGTATGGTAAATGCTAGAGGCAGGATGGAATCCCAGGGAGTCTGAGTCTAGAGGTCATACTCTCAACAACTGCACTAGGGTAGTTTTCTTCCCTTCCTCTTTGACTTCAGAGATGCAATCTAGTATAATGTTAAGTGTCTTTGGAGCCAGAGTGCCTGGATTCAAATTTCAGTTCCTCTCTTACAGCTACATGATCTAGAGCAAGTTATTTAACTTCCCCTCATGGTTCTAAGTCATCCCACTGGGTGCCGTGACTCTGATTAACTCCATCCAGGTTTGATCATTGCAATTAATTTCTAAACATTTCTGGAAATACTATGTATTATGTTAATATGTACTTGTTTTTATAGTACTTAATGTTTCTGTGCATTCTCTATTATCACAGCGATTTTTTAGTCCTCAATGCCTGAGATCGTGGTTTCTCTTCCTTTTCAACCTTTCCTTCATGCTAAGGTAAGTGCTTCATAAATGTTGAGCGACTGACGACACGAAACAGTCATTGCAAGAAAGGTCTGTTAGAGGCAAAGTAATGTGACACTGGGCCTTGCATTACTTTAAGTCCAGGTGACAAATAACTATGCATTCTGCAGTTTTGCAGATCAGGGTAACCTTCAGAATAAATCAAGCCTTTGCTCCTGACAGAACATCCTTTCAATGGCAGCCAGAATCTCTTGATTCTCCATCTCTGGGTGTGTAGGCAGGTAGACAGAAGAAAGCAAGGGATAGGCTGCCATGACATGTCCACGAGACTTTGCCAAGACATTGCAAAGCTAGTAACCCCCACAATGAGGAGAGGAGTTAGGCTGCAATTAACTCCTTGTCATCTGCTATAGCAGAGTCAGCAACCTGGCAGCTTTCCCCTTACTTTACTGAGAGAACACGTTCTTCCTTCCGGATATCCCCTTGAATCTCTGATCCTGAGGACATCCTATGACCTCCCTCCCAATTCCAAAAGAAGCAAAAGTCCGGGTACGGTGGCTCATGCCTGTAATCCCAACACTTTGGGAAGCTGAGGCGGGCAGATCACAAAGTCAGGAGTTCGAGACCAGCCTGGCCAATATAGTGAAACCCCGTCTCTACTAAAAATACAAAAATTAGCCAGCATGGCGGTGGGTGCCTGTAGTCCCAGCTACTTGGGAGGCTAAGACAGGAGAATCGCTTGAACTCGGGAGGCAGAAGTTGCAGTGAGCCTAGGCAACAGAGCGATACTCCATCTCAAAAAAAAAAAAAAAAAAAAAAAGAAGCAAAAGAAGATCGGATCCATAGTTGGTATCCGACTCTGTATGAGTGAGACTTAGAGGGGAGGAGGTCTAGAGCTTTGCAAAGTAACACTTGAAAAGGGATCCAGCAGAACTGAGTCATAGATCACCTTTAATCATTGTGCCAATTACTTCTTTGGTAGAATGACAAATGGAAAACAATAATTGAAACCATTGAAATGAAAACTAAATCATTCCAGTTATAGGAAACAGAGTAGAGAAGGCCTGTTAACATTCACACAAAAAGGTAGGGGTGATCAAATTCCATGGGGCTTAGGTATGGCTTTTACTTGGAAGGTAGAAAAAAATTAAATCCTTCATATTTCAGAAGGTAGAATCATAGGATTTTAGAGCCGAAAACTTTTTTGAACTCATGTAATCCAAGTCTCATATTTTACAAATTAGGAAACTGAAGCCCAGGGAGGAAAAGTCACTTTCTAGAGGTCACAGGAATGATAACAGCACCAGGTGAGAGCTCTGGTCTCCTGCCTTTCTAATGCATCCACTGATGAGAAAAGATGCCTGTATCTGGGAAAGGCTCTCACGTTCAACTAAGGCCCAGGAAACATGAGAAAACCTGATAACTTCGTAGAAAGAGGAAGTTCTCATACCTCCATTCCCTGTATACTGGACCACAACACAGCTGTCCTCATTTTTCTCAAAAGTTTCAGGTTCTCTGATTTGCATGTTGATGTCATGTTCAAGTGGGACAAAAAAAAGCATGCGAAAAGAGAGAAAGAAAAAATACTGCATAACATAAAGCAGAAGCAACGTTCTTCATGGCTTAGGGGTGTTTAGTAGCAAACTAGGAATCAAGAGGACCTGGATTCTCCTGGCTCTAGCTCTGCCACTTTGACAAGTCTTTTAACCTCTTTGTGCCTCAGTTTTCCTATCTGCAAAATGAAACCGCTCTATATTAAATTATTTCTAAGGTCTCTTTTGTCACTAATATTTTAGAATAATATTAGAGCAATATTCAATCCTCATGACACTAATATAATTTTATCATATCCTAGATTAGAAAGATATATATAAAATAAGGGTGGTGAGCAAGTAGTTGATTGTGAATTCATTTTAACAAATATTTATTGTTTTTTGTTGTTGTTGTTTTGAGACGGAGTCTCACTCTGTCGCCCAGGCTGCTGTGCAGTGGCATGATCTCGGCTCACTGCAACCTCTGCCTCTTGGGTTCAAGTGATTCTCCTACATCAGCCTCCCAAGTAGCTGGGACTACAGGTGTGTGCCACCATCATTGCCTCAAATTTGATCCTGGGTCAAAGCAAAATGCCAGGACTCTGGAATGCATCCTCATTGTTTTGCTATGAGCAAGCATTTCTGTTAATTTGGGAAACCAAGGGCAAGAAGTGGCCTATGAAGTGTGTGCTATATAATATGAAAAACAGAAAATGAAAGGATGAAATACTAGTATATAATTAAGAGACTCAATTGCAAAAACTCTTAACCTGAACACAAATTCTGAAAGTTAACTTTGTTCTAATATATCTCACCATTACTCTTCGCCTTCGTGTTGCTAACAAACTTCCTGAAAGTTTTCTTCATCCTGTAATTCCACTCAACAAAGTAACCTTTATTTTCTGGCTTTTCTAACTTACTTTTCAAACAACCAAGTTTCTCAAAGATTGCCTAACAAACAGCCCACCCACCTGTTCCTTCTGCCTCTCTTTGAGACCTATATCACTGTTGTGCATCCATTCTTCCTTGAAATTTTGTCTTTTATCTCTTGCGGAGCATTTCCAGCACTATCCTAGTTCTCCTCCTGCCTTTTGCCTTTCTCTCATTTCTACTGTGTATTCTTTTTGTTTGTTTGAGACAGTCTTGCTCTGTCCCCTAGGCCGGAGTGCAGTGGTGTGATCTTGGCTTACTGCAACCTCCTCCTCCTGGGTTCAAATGATTCTCCTGCCTCAGCCTCCCGAGCAGCTGGTATTACAGGCACGTGCCACCATGCCTGGATAATTTTTGTATTTTTACTAGAGATGGGGTTTTACCATGTTGGTGAGGCTGGTCTCTAACTCCTGACCTCAGGTGATCCACCCACCTTGGCCTCAAAAAGTGCTAGGATTACAGGCGTGAGCCAACGTGCCTGGCCCCATATCTACTATGTATTCTTTGTTGGCTTTCTGTCCCTACATATGGATCGTGTCCTTGAGCTTTTTTTTTCAACCATCACTATACATAGCACCCCCTCCTGCGAATCTCATGATATTCCCAGAGCTTAGACTTTCATTTCTGCAGAGCAGTCTCAGTTCTGGAGGCATTCTCAAGACTTGTCAGAGGTGTAAACAAGGTACTTAATGCCAGATACCCCTTCTATTGTAAGACTAAAATTTCAAGTTCTGCTATTGTTGTATACTACCTACTTACGCAGGTGTAGTGAGGCTAAATCTGTCACCATTCCATGTAACAACCAGGGGAGTGGCTGCATTTCACTTCACCAACAACAGTTTCATGGCCATGCAGGTATACTACGAAAAGTGAAAGCTTAGCATGTAGAATCATGTACACAGGCAACCTCTAATTATTTTATTGTGTCTTGACATAGATGTTGTCCTTTTATTCAAAAACCACCTGTTTTGTACATAAATTGCCCAAGCTACAGAAGTAGAGGAAGGCAGGCCTAGAGGAAAATAACTGGCGTGGTAGGCCCAGCCTCTAAAGAAATAACAGACTTTAGGAGAAAAACACCTGCAGTCAATTCTCTCATGAATGAGACGTAAATAGGCACCCTGTGCTTCCGAAGCTAGAAATCACAGAGATCAGGATGCTGAACACAGTCACCCTCCTTTCCTTTTGAGAACCCCCTCTATTGTAAAATTTTCTCCCCAGGTTGGAGAATAGAGCTCAGAGCCTGTCTGATCGTAAGTCTTAAACCAAGATGAATCATTCAATCTAATGTCATTGGCTTCAGCAATGTCCTACGATTAAGCAAAAGCCTTTCCAAAGAGCTTACAAAAAGGAATAAAAGTACACTGAGCACATTGCACATTAAATGAACAGGACATTACTATATAGGGGCAAATAGAAGCAGTAATGAACATTAAGTAAGCTTTCATATCCCACTGAAACTCTCCTTTGCAGCCAGAAAGCCGAAATAGCTAAAGGAAAACTACATGACTAGAGAACTGTTCTCTAAAACATGTTTTAGGCATGGCATAGCCTTTTCCCTCTTCTTTCTTTTTTTGAGGTGTGTCTGTGTGTGTGTGCTGGGGGCAGGGGTTCTTCTAAAATATTACAAAGACTGGCCAGGCATGGTGGTTCACGCCTGTGATCCCAGCACTTTGGGAGGTTGAGGCAGGAGCATTGTTTGAGCCCAGGATTTCAAGACCAGCCTGGGCAACGTGGTGAAACCTCATCTGTACAAAAAATGAGACATAAATAGACACCCTCTGCCTCCAAAGCTAGAAATCACAGAGATCTTTGCACGTGATATGCTTCTTCAAGTGGAAGACTCGATTCAATGAAAAATGAAGGTGGCCAGTGACAAAACAATAACTAGGAAAAAAGGCAAGTACCTTCAGACCTGCCCTGTCCCCTCCTCCCACCCCACCTTTCTGGACACAGTCACCCTCCTTTCTTTTTGGGAACCCACCCCGTTTTAAAATTTTATCCTCAAGTTTGAGAATAGCCCTATCAGGCTCTGAGCTCATACCTATAGGCGTGGGTGACATGCGGCTGTAGTCCCGGCTACTTGGAAGGCTGAGGTGGGAGGATCACCTGAGCCTAGGAGGCAGAGGTTGCAGTGAGCCCTGATCATACTACTGCGCTCCAGCTGGAGCAGCAAAGTGAGGTCCTGTCTCAAATAATAATAATAATTATTATTTTATATATATATATAAGTATGTATGTATCTCAAAGACTTAGTGTGGGAAAATTTAAATGCACAGTTAAGCAATATATAGAAATAAAACAAAGAAAACTCATCCACATCATCCCCAAAATATAATGAACTTTTCCAGCCACTTTTCTGTGCATTTGTGTACGTATTTCACACACAGAAATAGCGAGGATCACACTACTCATATTATTTTGTAGCCTGTTCTTTTCACTGACAATATATGCCATGAAATTATTTCCATGTCATATGTAACCCAAAGCCCTTGTTTGTTGGTTTGTTTTTTGAGATAGGGTCTCACTCTGTCAGCCAGGCTGGAGTACAGTGGCACAATCTCAGCTCACTGCAACCTCTGCTTCCTGGGCTCAAGTTATTCTCCTGCCTCAGCCTCCTGAGTAGCTGGGATTACAGACATGCGCCACCACACCCAGCTAATTTTTGTATTTTTAGTAGAGAAGGGGTTTTGCCATGTTGGCCAGGCTGGTCTCAAACTCTTGGCCTCAAGTGATCCACCTGCCTCGGCCTCCCAAAGTGCTGGGATTATAGGCATAAGCCACTGCACCTGACCCTAAGGCCATTTTTTAATGGCGGTATTAAACATTCATATATGAGCTAAAAAGTATGATTGAACTCTTGTATGGACTGCATCCTAATTTATTTAACTAATTCTTAGTTCTTAGATGAGGTTTGCATAATTGGCTGAATTGTGTTCCCCCATAATTCATATGTTGATATCCTAACCCCCAGTACCTCAGAATGTGACTGCATTTGGAGACAGGGCTTTAAAGAGATAATTAAGTTAAAATGAGGTCATCAATGGGCCTTAATCCAATATGACTGGCACCCTTATAAAAAGGGGAAACTTGAACAAAGACACTTACAAGAACCATGTGAAGATCCTGCTGACAGCTTGATCTCAGACTTTTAGCCTCCACAATTGTGAGAAAGAAATTTCTGTTTAAACCACCCAGTCTGCCATGCTTTGTTATGACAGCCCTAGAAAACAAATATAGGTTGTGTACAATTTTTTTCCAATTAAGAACATCTTTGTATTTCACTCTCTGGGCACCTATCCAACTATTTCCTTGGAATACATTTCGAAACAAGGATTGTTGGGTCAAAGAGTATCTTTTTTATGCTTCTGATATGTATTGTTTGTCAAATTGTCCAGGCTAAGGGTGCGGTTTCCAGACTACTTCCAAGGCCACTAGTCTTCCTGGTGCCAGAGGTTTTCATAGGGTTTTCCTCTTTTTTCTAATTATGTGTTTTTCAAATTTTCCATTAGAAATACATGTTGCTTCTATAATAAAAAATATTTTTATTTTTTAAAAGGGAAAAAGAGTCTTATTCAATATAAAATATCTCCATATTTGACTGAATTAAAATGAAACTGTTATAGAGTTTCAGTTCTGTTTTGTTTATCTTTCCCCTAAGCTGGAGTGCAGTGGCCCTATCTTGGCTCATTGCAACCTCCGCCCCGCCGGGTTCAAGTGATTCTCCTGACGCAGGCTCCTGAGTAGCTGGGACTACAGGCGCGTGGCACCATGCTCAGCTAATTTTTGTATTTTTTAGTAGAAACAGGGTTTCACCCTGTTGGCCAGGCAGGTCTCAAACTCCTGACCTCAGATGATCTGCCTGCCTCAGCCTCCCAAAGTTCTGGGATTACGGGTGTGAGCCACCATACCCGGCTGAGTTTCAGTTTTATAAGATGAAAGAGTTAGGGAGGTAGATGGTGGTGATGGTTGCACAAAATTTTGAATATATACATACCACTCCATTGTAGACCTAAAATGGTTAAGATGGTAAATTTTATATGTATTTTAACACAATAATTAAAAATTGAAAATGTCACATGAAACAGTGGTTTGAAGAGACAAAACTGAAAGCTCCTTAAGAGAATGAGAAGAAAAGTCACAGACTAGAAGGAAATATTTGCAAAAGACGTATCTGATAAAACAGTGTTATCCGGCTGGGTGTGGTGGTTCAGACCTGTAATCCCAACACTTTGGAAGGCCAAGGTGGATGGATTACCTGAGTCCAGGATTTCAAGACTAGCTTGGGCAATATAGCAAACCCTATCTCTACAAAAAAAAAAAAAAAAGCAGGGTGTGGTGGCTGAGGATGGCTTGAGCCTGGGAGGTTGAAGCTGCAGTGAACCGTGATCATGTCACTGCACTCCAGCCTTGGTGACAGAGTGAGACCCTGTCCCAAGGGGAAAAAAAAAGTTGTTTTAAAAATATATATACAAAGAACTATTTTAAAAATGTAGTTGTTAGGCTGGGCGCGGTGGCTCAAGCCTGTAATCCCAGCACTTTGGGAGGCCAAGGCGGGTGGATCACAAGGTCAGGAGATCGAGACTATCCTGGCTAACATGGTGAAACCCCGTCTCTACTAAAAATACAAAAAACTAGCCGGGCGTGGTGGCGGGCACCTGTAGTCCCAGCTACTTGGGAGGCTGAGGCGGGAGAATGGCGTGAACCCGGGAGGCGGAGCTTGCAGTGAGCCGAGATCACGCCACTGCACTCCAGCCTGGGAGACACAGCGAGACTCCGTCTCAAAAAAAAAAAAAATTAAAAAAATAAATAAATAAATAAATAAAAATAAAAATAAAAAAATAAAAATAAAAATGTAGTTGTTTATTAGAGATGGGGTCTTGCTGTGTTGACCAAGCTGAATTAGAATTCCTGGGCTCAAGGGATCCTTCTGCCTCAGCCTCTGAAGTAGCTGGGACAACAGGCACAAACTATCATGCCCAGCTCAAAATACACAAAGAACTCTTAAAACTCTGGGAGCTAAGCTATGAAGATGCAAATATGTAAGAATGATACAATGGACTTTGGGGACTCAGGGGAAGGGGTGGGGAGTGAGGGATAAAAGACTACACATTGGGTACAGTGTACATTGCTCATACACTGCTCATGATTTAGTGATGGGTGCACCAAAATCTCAGAAATTACCACTGAAGAACTTATTCATGTAACCAGATACCACCTGTCTCCCTAAAACTGATTGAAATGAAAAGAAAAGAAAAGTAGCTATAATTGGTGTCATTTAATAATAAAGTTTAATAATAATTTCTGGTCACTAAAAAAATAAAAAGAATTCTTAAAACTCAACAATAAGAAAACAACCCAATTAAAAAATGGGCAAAAGAGGCCGGGTGCAGTGGCTCACGCCTGTAATCCCAGCACTTTAGGAGGCCAAAGTGGGCAGATCATGAGGTCAGGAGATCGAGACCATCCTGGCTAACATGGTGAAACCCCATCTCTATTAAAAGTACAAAAAAAAAAAAAAAAAATTAGCCGGGTGTGGTGGCCGGTGCCTGTAGTCCCAGCTACACAGGAGGCTGAGGCAGGAGAATCGCTTGAACCCGGGAGGCGGAGCTTGCAGTGAGCCGAGATCACGCCAGTGCACTCCAGCCTGGACGATAGAGTGAGACTGTCTCAAAAAAAAAAAAAAAAAAAAAGAAAGAAAGAAAGAAAGAAAAGGGCAAAAGACCTGAATCGATACACATCACCAAGAAGATACACAGAAGGCAAATAAGCAATGAAAAATCCTCAACATCATAAGTCATTAGGGAATAGCAAATTAAAACAACAATGAGATATCAGTACAAACCTACTACAACGGCTAAAATCCAAAAGAGCGACAATACCAAATGGTGACAAGGAGGTAGAGCAATAAGAACTCTTACTCATTGCTGATGGGATATCAAAATGGTATAGAAGACACTTTGGCAGTTTCTTACAAATTAAACACACTCATACATATGATCTAGTGATTGCATTCCTTGCTATTTACCCTAAGGAGTCAAAAACTTATGTCTATATGCCAGGCATGGTGGTACATGTCTGTAGTCCTAGCTGCTGGAAGGGCTGAGGTCAGAGGATAACTTGAGTCTAGGAGTT
This sequence comes from Theropithecus gelada, assembly GCF_003255815.1. Taxonomy (NCBI): domain Eukaryota; kingdom Metazoa; phylum Chordata; class Mammalia; order Primates; family Cercopithecidae; genus Theropithecus; species Theropithecus gelada. The sequence goes on along the minus strand of NC_037680.1, from coordinate 79,294,573 downwards.
CATGTCCAGCCTGGGCAACATAATGAGATGCTGTCTCTAAAAATTTTTTAATAAAAAAAAAATCACACAGAAATCTGCACACAGATGTTTATAACAATTTTATTCATAACTGCCAAATCTTGGAAGCAAATAAGAAGTCAACTAAGGATAAATAAACTGCAGTACATCTATTGGATGGAATTTTATTTAGTGCTAAAATGAAAGGAGCTGTCAAGCCATCAAAAGACACGGAGGAAACTTAAATGCATATTGGTAATTAAAAGAAGACAATCTGAAAGAGCTGTGTGATTCTAACTATATGACATTTTGAAAAAGCAAAACTACGGAGATAGTAAAAAAGATTAGTGGTTACCAGGGATTAGGGGAGGAGGGATAAATACGAGAAGCACAGAGGATTTTTAGGGAGTGAAATTATTGTGTAGGATACTATAATTGTGGACACATTTTACATTTGTGGAACCCATAGAATGTACACCACCAAAAGTGAATGCTAATACAAACCATGGACTTTGGGTGATGATGTTGATGTATGCATGTAGATTCATTGATTGTAATGTAAGTACCACTCTGTTGTATGATGTTGATAGTGAGGGAGGCTGGTGGTGGGGAAGAGGTCATATGAGAATGTGCTGTATTTTCCACTCAATTTTTCTGTGAATTTAAACTGCTCTATAAAATAAAGTGTATTAAAGAAACACAGGCCGGGAGCGGTGGCTCAGGTCTGTAATCCCAGCACTTTGGGAGGCCAAGACACGTGGATCACTCAAGGTCAGGAGTTCGAGACTAGCCTGGCCAACATGGTGAAACCCCATCTCTACTAAAAATACAAAAATTAGCTGGGCGTGGTGGTGGGCACCTGCAATCCCAGCTACTCAGAAGGCTGAGGCAGAAGAATCACTTGAACCTGGGAGGTGGAGGTTGCAGTGAGCCAAGATTGTGCTACTGCACTCCAGCCTGGGCGACAGAGTGAGACTCTGTCTTTAAAAAAAAAAAAAAAAAAAAAATTTAAAAATAAATTAGAAATTTAAAAAAAACTAAAGTCTCAGGGAGAGATGCATGTTGGATCAAGTCATTATTAGGAACCTAATCTGATCTTAATCAGATCATTCTTATGTATTTGTATCATTCTTTTGTATATGACTTGATCTATTGGATCAAGTCATTACTAGGAACCTGTCCCAGCAAACTTTCTGGTTCAGTAAAAGCCACCATCATTCTCCAACTTACTGAAGCCAGAAACCCAGATTTTGTTCTCGATAACTTCTTTGACCTCACTTCCCACTTTCAAATACTCATACTCAAAACATATTTTAATTTTCTTTCCATTACTGTTGTCACCTTTTGGGACTAACCCACCATTTTCTTTCTCCAAAACTAAAAATAGTCCAACAGGTCACCTAGCTTCTATTTTTTTGCCAGATTTCAATCAATTCTCTACACAGTGGCCAGGCTAATCTTTTGGAAACAAATTTATGTCATTTTACTACTTAAAACTTGAATGGATTTTTTTTCCTGCACTTTGAATAAAAGTGAAAGTCTGTAAGGCTGGTCAGGCATCTGCCTATCTTCCAACCCCAACTCACATCTCTCTCCCTCTTGCTCATCAAGTACCAAGGACATGAACCATCCTTTACCACCCAGCCTGGCAGAGTCTCCTATAATTCTTCCTGTGACTCTCTGCCTTGGGATCTAGTCTGATTCCTTGTATAGCTCTTTGAATGTTATAAATTATTGTTTACTTATTCTCTGTTGATCGCCCCCACTAAACAGGAAGCTCCATGAGAGAAAGACTTCATCTGTTGGGTGCCAGGCAGTGTTCTGCCTAACATGGCAATACCAGCACCTAACGCTGCCTGGCACATACTAGGCAGTGGTGTACCAAAGGTGAGGCAATGGGAATAGAAAGCCATTGGTGCAGGCAATAAGGAGATCCATTTAAAAACAAAAATAAAAACAGGCCAGGCACGGTGGCTCACGCCTGTAATCCCAGCACTTTGGGAGGCCCAGGCAGGAGGATCGCCTGTGGTCAGGGGTTCAAGAACAGCCTGGTTAACATGAAACCCCGTCTCTACTAAAAATACCAAAAAAAATTAGCCAGGCGTGGTGGTGCACACCTGTAATCCCAGCTACTCAGGAGACTGAGGCAGGAGAATCTCTTTTTTTTTTTTTGAGATGGAGTCTTGCTCTGTTGCCCAGGATGGAGTGCAATGGCTCGAATCTTGGCTCACTGCAACCTCTGCCTCCTAGGTTCAAGCAATTCTCCTTCCTCAGCATCCTGAGTAGCTGGGATGACAGGAACGCGCCACCATGCTAGCTAATTTTTGTATTTACTCTACTAGAGACAGGGTTTCACCCTGTTGGTCAGGTTGGTCTTGAACTCCTGACCTTGTGATCTGCCCGCCTCGGCCTCCCAAAGTGCTGGGATTACAGGTGTGAGCCACTGCACTCAGCCAGGAGAATCTCTTGAACCTGGTAGGAAGAGTTTGCAGTGAGCCAAGATTGCACCACTGCACTTCAGCGTGGGAGACAGAGCGAAACTGTCTCAAAAACAAAACAAAACAAAACAAAACAAAACAAAAAACAATAAAAACCTAGAAATTGGTCTGCTTTTTATTACCACCATGAGATTTTAGTTCTAAACAATGTCAGGGATACAATATTCCTCTCTCCAAATTTGTTTTGTTGTTCTGAATTCTATGATTGTTGCTATTACTGAGTTTTATTAATGTAAGCTTCAAATTAACACATTTATATTATTTATGTCTCAATAAACATTATTTTACATAAAAGTTAATTAAGAGAATTTCCAGTTATGCAGTAGGCTCCTGACACATGCCGACTCAGCTGCAATATTCCTGTCAGGAGGGGGTTTGTAACAGCTTAGAATTGTTCTAGCTTACTTTGGGAGCAGTTTGTATTTCAAATCCCTGTGGAACTACATATTCTTGAATTTAAACAGGAGGTACAAAATACATGATAGCACGTGGTGGTAGAAATTAAAAAACAGAATGATTTCTATTCCATCACAATGTGATCAAAGTTTCATTTCTGTTTACATTTTATTTTTTATTTTAATTTAAAAATTTTTTGGTAGAGATGAAAGTTTCATCTTGTTGTACAGTCTGGTCTCAAATTCCTGGCCTCAAGTGATCCTCCCACCCCAGCCTCCCAAAGTGCTGTGATTACAGGCATGAGAGGCACATCTGTACGCTGAATAATGGATTTTATGCTTTTTGAATTCTAGCCTGAATTTCACTCACGTTTTTGTCCAGAAAAGGCAGTTTAACAGGATCAGTAGTATCAATAACTTTACCCAATATAAAATTGTAAGTTATCCATTGTATACTAAAGTTGAAAATACTAAAAGTCAAATTTGGGCCCCCATAATTTAGGTGAAGATAAATCAGATAAAGTTTAGCAATAGATGAGGAGAGCATTTCCAAATAAGATATATAAGAAAGAGGCTAAAGGGATGGGGAGAAGGAGAAGGGGATTTTGTAGTTTGGAGAAGAACAAACTATAGGGAAGATTTTCATTAACCTTTTTTTTTTTTTTTTTTTTTTTAAGATGGAGTCTCACTATGTTGCCCTGGCTGGAGTGCAGTGGTGCGATCTCGGCTCACTGCAACCTCTGCCTCCCGGGTTCAAGCTATTCTCCTGCCTCAGCCTCCTGAGTAGCTGGGATTACAGGTTTGCATCACCACGCCTGGCTAATTTTTGTATTTTTAGTAGAGAGGGGGTTTCACCATGTTGGCCAGGCTGTCTCCAATTCCCAGCCTCAAGTGATCTGCCTGCCTTGGCCTCCCAAAGTGTTGGGATTACAGACGTGAGCCACTGCACCTGGCCTCACTAACTTTGAAATAGATGAAATGATATCATTTACTGCTTTCTTTGACAGGAGAGACTATAAGAATAAATAGCCCAGGGTTACTACTAGAAAAATTTTGGGTGAGAAACAGTACAAACAAATCTTTGTACAAATAAGACTGTGAAGGTGAAGGGCACTGGGATGAGTTTCTGAGGTTACTAGAACACAGCTCTGTACTTCTTGGCCTCAGTTAGGAGGGAGGCAGGGGCTTGACTTAGAGTGAATATTCCTGAATACCTCTTCCCTTTGGTCCTACCATTCTAAAAGACTGAATTGAAACTCTTTTTGTTTCACCTTTCTTTTCTCAAGCATGGCTTTCCTTTTCTACTTTGCTTATTTCTCCTGTCAAGTTAAAAGAAAAATGTATTAAAAACAGAAGCCTCAACTGGGAGCGGTGGCTCACGCCTATAATCCCAGCACTTTGGGAGGCTGAGGCGAGCAGATCACAAGGTCAGGAGTTCAAGACCAGCCTGATGAACACGGTGAAATCCCGTCTCTACTAAAAATGCGAAAAGAAAATCAGCCGGGCGTGGTGGCGGCTGCCTGTAATCTCAGCTACTCGGGAGGTTGAGGCAGGTGATCTGCCTGCCTCGGCCTCCCAAAGTGCTGAGATTACAGGCGTGAGCCACCGTGCCCAGCCTTTCCTCACTATTTCATGTTCATCTTTAGTGATGCAGCTACCAGTAGCTTCATTTGCCACCTGAAACTTCCAATATAAGTTCTTATAATTGGAGAACTTTCAGTCAGTTTATACATCTAGAGGAATCTTTTTTTTTTTTTTTTTTTAATTTTTTACTTTTGAGACAGAGTCTCACTCTGTCACCCAGGCTGGGGTGGGAGGATCACTTGAGGCCGGGGGTTCAAGACCAGCCTGGGCAACGTAGTAAGACCCCATCTCTAAAAAAGAAAAAAAAAAAGAGCCAGGCATGGTAGCATGTGCCTGTAATCCTAGCTACTTGGGAGACTGAGGTGAGAGGATCACTTGAGCCCCGGAGTTTGAGGCTACAATGAGCCCTGATCATGCCACTGCACTCCATCCTGGGGAACAGAGTAAGACACTGTCTCTTAAAAAATAAATAAATAGGCTGGGTGCAGTGGCTCACGCCTGTAATCCCAGCACGTTGGGAGGCCAAGGCAGGCAGATCACAAGGGCAGGAGCTCAAGACCATCCTGGCTAACACGGTGAAACCCCGTCTCTCCTAAAAACACAAAAAATTGTCCAGGCCTGGTGGCACGCTCCTATAGTCCCAGCTACTTGGGAGGCTGAGGCAGGAGAATGGCGTGAACCCGGGAGGCGGAGCTTGCAGTGAGCCGAGATGGTGCCACTGCACTCCAGCCTGGGCAACAGAGAGACTCCGTCTCAAATAAATAGATAAATAAATATCAAACCAGTCAGTTTCTTGTAGCAGAGAGCAGAGTGGAGAGTAGATCTGGAGAGGAAATATGAAATATCCAACAGCCATGAGTAGACGTTGATATGGGAAAGAGGAACAGAAAGATCAGTGATGGCTGACTAGAAACACTGGATGCCAGTTCTCCTCAAAGAGAAGAACCAAAGGTGAATAATCATGGCCAAAGTGGAATACTGAGGGAAGAGTGCCAGAACCCACAGGAAGAAGCTGCGGCACAGAAAAAAGAGGGAAGCAAGAGTTTGGCAGAGATAATCCCCAAGGGACTTGCAGTCCTGTGGAAAGGGTAGGTGGGGATGTTTTTAGCTCCTTTCACTCACCCTTGCTGCAGCAGACTGCTGGTTTCCAAACTGTTGAAGAGCCCCTCTGCCCTCCTGAATTGGCACCAGTATGAGCAGTGATTTGAGAACTTCTTAAGAGCAGAGCACCAGGTTGCCAGCTCATGCAGGATTGCTCACCCTGCCTGTAGACCCGAGCTGAGGTGGTGGGTGCCGTCTGGTTGTGCACCCATTGAGGGCCTCTGTCCTGCCCAAGGAGTCTCAGCCCTTGTGTTGCTGCATTACTGGATCCCCTGTAAACATTCCCTAGCACCTGCTCAGGCTGTAGCAACCACAAAGGGCCAGTGGGACCCAGGGGGAGCTGTGGGGTTGCTGGAGGTGTAACCCTCAGGGCAAACTGTCCACAGGGGAAGGGAGTGTACACTGTGCCAAAGCACCCCTTCGGACAAAGGAGACGAGAGTACAGGCTCTCCTGTGCCTGAGAGCTCCCTGCTTGTGCACTGAAGGTGACTGTGCCTCTTCCAGCAGAGATGCAGGCGTGGTGCTGAAGGAATGTGGTTCAACCCCCGTGGGCAGGCAGCATTGGTGCTCAATAAGGGACACAGAGAGGAGGACTTCTCCCCTACAATCATTGCTTTGTACATAGCCAGGCTGTTCCTGTAGGGGATTGGCACAGGTGTGACTATGGATGGTCAATGCAGGGCTAGTAGGGGTGGCTGCACCCCAACTGGCAGTGTTCCCACCACCACCCCAGGCCCAGCTTGCATGAAGAGTGGGGCCCCTCTCCCTCTCTACATGGAGCAACAGTTTTCCTGCAGTAGAGATCAAGGAAGCCACAAAGTTGTCTGTGTTCAGCTGAGGGAAGAGGTTCCCACGGGAAGCCATTTCAGTGGAGGGCTCCGGGACAGGCATTTCTGTGGCCCTCAGCTATATTGCAACCTAGAGATAAACGACATTGTCTATCTCAGGGTCACAAAGCCTCAGGACAGGGGTGTGATTGGGAGGCAGATCGCATTCCTGCTTGGTCAGGACATGGGGCTGGTGCAGCCCTCTCTGCCTGCGATGGAAACCTCAGCGCATTTCACCACAAGCCCCTGACCAGCCTCATCAGGGTTTGTGCTTCCACTGTCATTGGGGTATCCGAAGGTGAGTTTAGCAGTCCGGCTGCACCCAGCTTCGTCCTCCTTTCCTAGGGTCAGTAGGGAACTCAGGGCACCCAGCATTCCACAGATCAGTCCACCCACAGATCAGCCCACAGCCTGAGACAACAGACAGCCCCTCCCTGTAGACAAAGGTTAAGCACACACACCCTCGGCATCTGGCTCTTACCCGTATTCGCCACCTGCTGGTCTAGAGATGGAACTGCACAACCCAATGCAAAACCTTTTGACAGAAGTGCACAGTGCTGGGAACCAGGTAAGCTTCCTGAGACCTCCACAATCTCAGCCTTGCAGAAGGTAGTGAGCATGCTAATATGCCCAGCACAGTGCTCTCAACCGGCATTTGAGAAAGCCACTGCACAAAGGCTAACTATAACCAAGGAATTCATACAGAACTTTAGCCCACTGACAGCACCCAGAATTGAAACCAAACAACCATTCACAACATACATTACAGTCACACCCTCAAGGGGGATAATTCTTTTAAAACGCCCGTGCAATGAAAAGTACATTCAAAAATAAGAAGTGAGAGATTCTCTAGACGAGAAAGAATCAATGTAAGAAGTCTGTCAGTATGAGAAAACAGAGTATTTCAACAACCTCAAAAGATTACATTAGCTCTCCAGCAAGAGATACTAACCAAAATGAAAATTCTGAAATTACAGACAAAGAATTTTCAAAATATATATTGTAAGGAAGTTCAATGAGATCCAAGAAAAGGTGAAAAAACCAACATGAAGAAATTAGAGAAACAATTCAGGATATGAGTGAGAAAATTACAAAAAAGAAAATTTGCTAAAAAGATAGATATTTTAAAAAACAGAACTTTTGGAAATAAAAAATGTATTGAAGGAATTACAAAATACAGTTGAAAGACTTAGAAATAGACTAGACCAAGCAGAAGAAGAAATTTAGCAGAAGAAGACAGGTCTTTTAATTTAACCCAGTCAGACAAAAAGAAAAAAGAATTTTTAAAAATGAGTAAAGCCTTCAAGAAATATGGGAATATGTAAGGTGGCCAATCCTATAAATAATAGGTATTCCTAAGAGAGAAGAAGAAAAAGTAAAAATCTTTTTTTTTTTTTTTTTTTTTTTTTTGAGATGAAGTCTCGCTCTGTCGCACAGGAAGGAGTGCAATGGCATGATCTCAACTCACTGCAATCTCCACCTCCTGAGTTCAAGCCATTCTTCTGCCTCAGCCTACTGAGTAGCTGGGATTATAGGCATGCATCACCACACCTGGCTAATTTTTGGATTTTTTTTTTTTTTTTTTTTTGAGATGGAGTCTTACACTGTCACCTGGGCTGCAGTGCAGTGGCCCAATCACGGCTCACAGCAACCTCCGCCTCCCAGGTTCAAGCAATTGTCCTGCCTTAGCCTCCTGAGTAGCTGGAACTACAGGCTCCCACCACTACGCCTGGCTAATTTTTTTTTTTTTTTTTTTGTATTTTTAGTAGAGATGGAGTTTCAGTATGTTGGCCAGGCTGGTCTCAAATGCCTGACCTTGTATCCACCTGCCTTGGCCTCCCAAAGTGCTGGGATTGCAGCCGTGAGCCACTGCGCCCAGCCAATGTGTGTACACCCACCGTCACATTAGAACTAACATCCCCCTAGAATGTTACGATGAATATCACAGGGTGTACACCCATGGTATACACCCACTGTGACATTAGGTGTAACATCCCCCTAAAATATTATGAATAATATCACAGGTTGTACACACATCATATAACCCACTGTGAAATTAGTAGTAACAATTCCCTAGGATATTACAAATAATATCACCAGTGGTTTACCCACATGGGGTACAACCCCTGTGACATTAGAAGTAACATCATTTTAGGATATTACAAATAATATCACAGGGGGTGTGCACACATGATGGACATCCCCTGTGACATTAGGAATAACATCCCCCTGGGAGGCTGAGGCAAGAGAATCACTTGAAACCGGAAGGCAGAGGTTGAAGTGAGCTGAGATCGCACCACTGCACTCCAGCTTGGGTGGAAGAGCGAAACTCCGTCTCAAAACAAAAAAACAACAAAAAAAGGAATAACATCCCCATAGAATAATAGCACTGGCGGTTTACACACATGGGGTACACACCCTGTGACCTTAGAAGTAACTCTCCCTAGGATATTACAAAGAATATCACAGAAGGTGTACACACATAGTGTACAACTCCTGTGACATTAGAAGTAACATCACTTTAGGATATTACGAATAATATCACAGGGGTGTGCACACATAGTGGACATCCCCTGTGACATTAGAAATAACATCCCCCTCGGATAGTATGAATAATATGACAGGGGGTGTACACATCCCCCGTGACATTAGGAGTAACATCCCTCTAGAATATTATGAATAATATCACAGGGCATGTACACACATGGTGTACACCTCCTGTGATATTAGGAGTAACATCTCACTAGAATATGACAAATAATATGACAGGTGGTGTACATATATGGTGTACACACCCTGTGACATTAGTAACATCCACCAAGGATATTACAAATAATATCACAGGGAGTGTACATAGATGGTACCATATGTGTAAACCTCCTGTGACAGTAGGAGAAACATCTTCCTAGCATATTATGAATAATATCGCGGAGCATGTACACACGGTATACAACCCCTGTGACATTAGAAGTAACATCCCCTTTGGGAGGCCAAAGCGGGCAGATTATGAGGTAAGGAGATTGAGACCATCCTGGCTAACATGGTGAAACCCCGTCTCTACTAAAAATATAAAAAATAATTAGCCGGGTGTGGTGGCAGGCACTTGTAGTCCCAGCTACTCGGGAGGCTGAGGCAGGAGAATGGCGTGAACCTGGGAGGTGGAGCTTGCAGTGAGCTGAGATCGCACCACTGCACTCCAGACTGGGCGATGAAGCAAAACTCCTTCTCAAAAAAAAAAAAAAACAAAAAAGAAGTGACATCCCTTTAAAATATTAGGAATACTATCACAGGTGGTGTACACACACATTGTACACCTTAAGTTACATTAAGATTAACATCCCCCTAGGATGTTACTAATAATATCACAGATGTTGTATACATATGGTGTACATGCCCTGTGACATTATGAGTTAATGTCCTTGTAGGATATTAGGAATTATATCACCCCCTGTGGTGTACACACATGGTGTACAACCCCTGTTTCATAGGAGTAACATCCACAAAAATATTAGGGATATTATTACCCTAGCATATTACAAATAATATCACAGGGGTTGTAAACACACGTTATACAACCCGTGTGACATTAAAGGTAAAATCCCCAGAGGTTATTACGAATAATATAACATGGGGGTGTACACACATAGTGTACACCTTAAGGTACATTAGGAGTAACATCCCCAAGGATGTTACGAATAATATTACAGGGTGTGTAAACACATGGTGTACACGCTCTGTGACATTAGGAGTAACATCCCTTAGGATATTATGAATATTATCATAGGAGGCGTATACACATGGTGTATGCTCCCTGTGACATTAAAAGTAACATTCCACTAGGATATTACAAATAATATCACAGGGGGTGTACACACATGGAGTATTCCCCTTGTGACATTAAGAGTAACATTCCCCTAGGATATTACAAATAATATCACAGGGTGTGCACCTTCCCTGACATTAGGAGTAACATCCCCTTAGGATATTAGGAAGAATATCACAGGGTGTACACCCTCTGTGACATTACAAGTAAAATCCCTTTAAAATATTGTGAATAATATCACAGAATGTACACCCTCTGCGACATTAGGAGTAACATCCCTCTATGATATTAGGAATAATATAACAAGGTGTACACTCCCTGTGATATTAGTAGTAACATTCCCTTATGATATTATGAATAATATTGCAGTGTGTACACCCCCTGTGACATTAAAAGTAACATCCCCCAAAATATTATGAATAATATCTCAGAGTGCACACCCTCTGTGACATTCAGAGTAACATCCTCCTAAGGTGTTACAAATAATATCACATTGTGTACACCTCCTGTGACATGAGGAGTAACATCTTTTTAGGATATTATGAACAATATCACAAGTTGTACACCCCCTGTGGCATTACGAGTAATATCCCCATAAGATATTATGAATAATACCTCAGGAAGTATACCTCCTGTGACATTAAGAGTAACATCCCAGTATGATACTATGAATAATATAACAGGGTGTAGACCCACTGTGACATTAGTAGTAACATTGCCCTAGGATATTTTTTTTTTTTTTTTTTGAGACAGAGTCTCGTGCTGTGTCACCCAGGCTGGAGTGCAGTGGCGCGATCTCGGCTCACTGCAAGCTCCGCCTCTCAGGTTCACGCCATTCTCCTGTCTCAGCCTCCGAGTAGCTGGGACTACAGGCGCCCGCCACCACGCCCGGCTAGTTTTTTGTATTTTTAGTAGAGACGGGGTTTCACCATGTTAGCCAGGATGGTCTCGATCTCCTGACCTCGTGATCCACCCGCCTCGGCCTCCCAAAGTGCTGGGATTACAGGCTTGAGCCACCGCACCCGGCCTGCCCTAGGATATTACAAATAATATCACAGGGTGTACACTCTCTGTGACATTAGGAGTAATATTTGTCTAGGATATTATGAATAATATCACAGTGTGTACACCCCTTGTGACATTAGGAGTAACATCCTCCTAGGATGTTATTTATAATATTACACAGTGTACACATTTGGAGTAACATCCCCCTAGGATATTACGAATAGTATCACAGGGTGTGTAGGTGATCCACCCACGTTGGCTCCCAAGGTGCTGGGATTACAGGTGTGAGCCACCACGCCCAGATGTAAAAATATTTTAAAACCTATTCGAGGAAATAATTCAGGAAAATTTCCCTGGTCTTGCTGAGACGTAGACATAAAAAAAGACTTAGAAGTAAAGAAAGCTCAGAGAACAATATGCCTTGTTGAACTTTGCAAGACAAATCTCAACAAATCATATTGCCATCAGACTATCCAAAGTCACCAGGAAGGAAAAAAATTTTAAAAGCAGCAAGACAACCCCTGTTTCATAGGAGTAACATCCACAAAAATATTAGGGAAAATATCCCCCTAGCATATTATGAATAGTATCACAGGGGTTGTACACACATGTTATACAACCCGTGTGACATTAAAGGTAAAATCCCCAGAGGTTATTACAAATAATATAACACAGGGGTGTACACACATAGTGTACATAGGGTGATTAGTGTCTAATCACCTATAAAGTACTTCATAGTAGAAACCTTACAAGCCAGAAGAGAGTAGGGTCCTATTTTCAGTCTTCTTAAGGAAAAAAACCTGCCAGCCAAGAATATTGTATCCTTCTAAGTTTCATAATAAATGAAGGAGAAATAAAGTCTTTCTCATACAAGCAAACATAAAGGGAATTTGTTGCCACTAGACCATCAGATCTACAAGGAATGCTCAAAGTAGTTCTGAACATAGAAATGAAAGGATGATAGTTGCCACCATAAAAGCACACAAAAGTACAAAACTCACAGATCTTATAAAGTTATTACACAATTGAGACTACAAAGCAACTAGGTAATAATTAACATGACAGAAATAAAACCTCACATATCAATATTAACCTTGCATGTAAATGGACTAAATGTTCTACTTAAAATATACAGGCTGGCAGAATGAATTTTAAAAAAACAACAGGCCAGGTGTTGTGGCTCACACCTGTAATCCCTGCACTTTGGGAGGCTAAGATGGGTGGATCACCTGAGCTCAGGAGTTCGAGACCAGCCTGGCCAACATAGTGAAATCCCATCTCTACTAAAAATACAAAAAAATTAGCTGGGCATGGTGGCACACATGTGCAATCCCAGCTACTTGGGAGGCTGAGGCAGGAGAATCACTTGAACCAAGGAGGTGGAGGTTGCAGTGAGCCAAGATTGTGCCATTGCACTCCAGCCTCGGCAACAGAGTGAGACTTCATCTCAAAAAATAAATAAATAAATAAACAAAAAGAACAACAACAAGATCCAATCATATGCTGCTTACAAGAAACCCACCTAAAGAGTAAAGTCATTTACAGACTTAAAGGAGTGCAAAAAGAAATTCCACACAAATGGAAATCAAAAGTGAGTAAGAGTAGTATACTTGTATCAGATAAAACATACTTTAAATCAACAACAGTTAAAAAAAAAAAAAGACAAAGTAGGTCATTATATAATGACAAAGGTTTCAACAAGAAGATACAACAATCTTAAATATATATGCACTCAACACTGGTCCACTCAGATTCATAAAACAAATACTACTACACCTAAGAAAAGAGATAGACAACAATACAACAGTACAATAGTAGGGGGACTTCAACATTTCACTTATACCACTAGACAGAAAATCAATAAATAAACTCTGGATTTAAATTGAAGTCTAGACCAAATGAACCCCATAGATGTTTATAGAACATTCTACCCAACAATGGCAGAATATACATTCTTCTCATCTGTTCATGGAACATTCCCCAAAATAGACCATATCCTTGGCCACTAAGCAAGTCTCAATATATTTTGAAAAATCAAAATCATATCAAATATTTTCTCAGACCATGGTGTAATAAAACTAGAGATCAATGCCAAGAAGAACTCTCAAAACTATATAAATACGTGGAAATTTAACAACCTGCTCCTGAATGATCTTTGGGTAAATGATAAAATTAAGATAGAAATTTTTTAACATTTTTCTTTTACCCCTTCTTCTTGAAACAAGGTCTCACTCTGTCACCCACGTTGAAGTGTAATGGCATGATCATAGTTTATTACAGCCTCAAACTCCTAGACTCAAGCGATCCTCCTGCCTCAGCTTCCCAAGTATCTGGGACTACAGGCACATGCCACAATGCCTGGCTAATTTTTTTTTTTTTTTTTTTTTTTGAGACAGAGTCTCACTCTGTCGCCCAGGCTGGAGTGCAGTGGCATAATCTTGGCTCAACACAACCTCTGCCTCCCGGGTTCAAGCAATTCTCCTGCCTCAGTCTCCTGAGTAGCTCAGATTACAGGCATGAGCTGCCATGCCCAGCTAATTTTTGTATTTTTGGTAGAGACAGAGTTTCACCATATTGGTCAGGCTGGTCTTGAACTCCTGACTTCATGATCTGCCTGCCTTGACCTCCCAAAGTGCTGGGATTACAGGTGTGAGACACCGCGCCTGGCCCAATTTATTTATTTATTTTTTTTATAGAGATGGAGTCTTGCCATGTTGCCCAAGCAGGTCTGGAACTTCTGGCCTCAAGTAATCCTCCCACCTTCACCTCCCAAAGTGCTGGGATTATAGGTGAGAGCTACTGTGCTCAGCCTAGAAATTTTAAAAATATTTGGAATGAATGAAAGCAGAGACACAACATACCAGAATCTCTGAGATATAGCAAAAGCAGCTGGAAGAGGGAATTTTATAGCATTAAATGCTTACATCAAAAAGATAGAAAGATCTCAAATTAACAACCTAATGTCACACCTGAAGGAACTAGAAAAACAATCGCTTGAACCTGGGAGGCAGAGGTTGCAGTGAGCCGAGATCGCCATTGCACTCCAGCCTGGGCAACAAGAGTGAAACTCTGTCTCAAAAAAAAAAAAAAGAAAAAAAGAAAAAGAAAAAGATCAGAGCAGAACTAAATGATATTGAGGCAAAAAAACAAGAACAAAAACAACAACAACAACAACAAAATACAATACAAGCTGGGCACAGTGGCTCATGACTGTAATCCCAGCGCTTTGGGAGGCCAAGGCAGGAGGATTGCTTGAGCCCAGGAGTTTGAGACCAGCCTGGGCAAGATGATGAAACCCTGTCTCTACAAAAAATACAAAAATTAGCCAGGCGTGATGGCATGTGCCTGTAGTACCAGCTATTCAGGAGGCAGAGGTGGAAGGATGGCTTGAGCCTGGGAGCTTGACGTTGCAGTGAGCTGTACTGCACCACTGCATTCCAGCCTGGGTGACACAGCAAGACCCTGTCTCAAAAACCAACAACAACAATGGATCAATGAAATGAAAAGATTCTTTGAAAATATAAACAAATTGATAGACTGTTAGCTGGATTATCCAAGTAATAAAGAGAGAACATTCATATAAGTACAATCAGAAATGATAAAGGTGATATTACAACTGATACCACAAAAATAAAAAAGATCATCAGAGACTACTATGACTATCTATTATGAGCACAAACTAGAAAATCTAGAAGAAATGGATAAACACCTGGAAACATACAACCTCTCAAAGAATGAACCAGGAAGAAATAGAAAATCCTGAACAGACCAATAATGAGCAGTGAAATTGAATCAGTAATTTTAAAATCTCCCAACAAAAAAGGCCTAGGACCAGATGGATTTACAGCCTAATTTTATCAGACTTACAAAGAAGAACTGATACCAGTTCTTCTACTCCTACTGAAACTGTTCCAAAAAATTGAGGAGAAGGGCATCCTCCCTAACTCATTCTATAAAGCTAGTATCACTGTGATATGAAAGGCAGGCGAAGGCACAGCAAAAAAGGAAAAAATAATGCCTATATATATATATATATATATATATATATATATATATATAGTTGTTGTGTTGTTTTGTTTTGTTTGTTTGTTTGTTTTTTGAGATGGAGTCTTGCTCTGTCACCCAGGCTGGAGTGCAGTGGCTCAATCTTGGCTCACTGCAAACTCTGCCTCCCAGGTTCAAGCAATTCTCCTGCCTCAGCCTCCTGAGTAGCTGCACTGCAGGCACCCACAACCATGCCCAGCTAATTGTTGTATATTTAGTAGAGACGGGGTTTCACCATGTTGGCCAGGCTGGTCATGAACTCCTGACCTCAGGTGATCCGCCTGCCTCGGCCTCCCAAAGTGCTGGGATTACAGGCGTGAGCTACCGCACCGAGCCTACCTGCCAATATTCTTGATGAACATAAATGTAAAAATCCTCACCAAAATAGTAGCAAAGGAAATCCAACATCACATTGAAAAGATAATACAACACAATAATTGGGTTTTATCCTAGGGATGCAAGGATGGTTCAACACACACAAATCAATAGGTATGATTCAACATGTAAACAGAATTAAAAACAAAAACTGTATGACCCTCTCAAATGATGCAGAAAAAGCATTTGATAAAATTCAGCATCCCTTCCTGGTAAAAACCCTCAAACTAACTACCTCAAAATAATAAAAGTCGTATATGACAAACCCACAGACAACATCATACTGAATGGGGAAAAGTTGAAATCATTCCCTTAAGAACTGGAACAAGACAAGGATGCCCACTTTCACCATTCCTATTCACTATAGCACTGGAAGTCCTAGTTAGAGCAATCAGACAAGAGGAAGAAATAAAAGGCATCCACTGCACTCCAGATTGGAGTGCAGTGACACCATCTTGGCTCACTGCAACCTCTCTGCCTCCTGGGGATTCAAGCAATTCTGCCTCAGGCTCCCAAGTAGTTGGGACTACAGGTGTGTGCCACCACACCTGGCTAATTTTTGTATTTTTATTTTTATTTGGGAGACAGAGCTAGACTCCGTCTCAAAAAAATAAAAAATAAAAATAAAAGTAAAAGAAAATGTTATGAACCGAATTCGACAACAGAGATACCTACCTATTCTTTGAAAAGAATGAAGAGGCCTCCCGTTACTACAACATGAAATAAGAGAGCCACCTACTGGTCAAAGTGGTGCAGAGACTTGCCCCTGAGCACCAGAGAAATGGTGATTTTAGTGTTTTATTAACATAACTGAAAAAGTAAGGAATAGAAACACTGTAGTAAAAAACAAAAAAGTAAAAGCATTGAAGAAAGACCTATTTTCCAAACTTACCTTCACTCTTTCTAAAACCATGGTGTTGAATGTAGGTAATACTGGTACTCATTTATTTAAAGTTCTCTGTATATATTGCACATCCATATATTCCCTCAGTGCTTATTATTTTGTCCTTTTTAACCTGAAAGATGTGCACAAATCTCACAGAATAACTAAATATATTGCCTGCAGTTAAATTACTTTCCAGTACATAGAGTGACTCAGATGGCTAAGAAGCCTGGTTAATAGAGGTTAAATGAAAATGCACTTTAAAATAAAAAGACTATCTTGGTATCATAATAGCATTAAATTAAATATTGGTACTTCTGGAACAGAAAAAAACTGTTAAGACTCCCTCCCTGATGCAAAAGGCTGACAATTTAGTAAGGAAATATATAAGTAGCTTAACAAAGTGTAAAGTAGAGATAGAGTAAGATACGTTTGGGAAGGTACATGGCTACCATACGGTAGAAAACTTGGAATTTCAGGTTGAGTAGCTTGAACCCGGTGAGCTGGTAAGAGCATAGAGAAAAATGACTTGCAGCAAAGTATAAAATTGCTTGGAGAAGGGAGAAACTATATTAAAAAAAGGAAGACCAAAGTTACAGTGGGGTTTTGAAACTCAGCTAAGAAAGAGAAGTGGGAGTTAAGACAAGGAGATGTAGTAGTTTTTACTTACTTTTAAAAAAAATTTTACTTTTCTGAAAGTGAAGTGTGACTTCTAGATGGCATCACCAAGTGTCATGGATAAGCCAATTAAATTAACTTTCCGATTTACTAAAAAAACAGAGAGAGAGACAGGATCTTGCTGTCGCCCAGGCTGGAGTGCAGTGGCACTATCTTGGCTCACTGCAACCTCTGCCTCTGGGGTTTAAGCGATTCTCCTGCCTCAGCCTCGCAAGTAGCTGGGAATACAGGCGCATGCCACTACACCGGGCTGATTTTTGTATTTTCAGCAGAGATGGGGTTTCACTCTGTTGGCCAGGCTAGTCTCAAACTTCTGACCTCAGGTGATCCACCTGCCTCGGCCTCCCTAAGTGCTGGGATTACAGGCTTGAGCCACTGCGCCCTGCCAATAAAATGTTTATTTTTTAAAAATAGTAGTTCTGAAGTTGTGCATGACATCTAAAGAGAGTAATGCATTTCCTTAAATACTTTTTTTCTTAGGAATTTAAGCATATTTTCCATGACGTTTTATATAAATGATTGATTACTTCAATCATCATTGAAAAAGTTGGTAAACAAAGGAAAACTTCCCTTTTATCTATCCCATTTATCACAATTTTTAAAAAGCTTAGGCCGGGCACAGTAGCTCACGCCTGTAATCCCAGCACTTTGGGAGGCTGAGGAGGGCGGATCACAAGGTCAGGAGATCAAGACCATCCCGGCTAACACGGTGAAACCCCATCTTTACTAAAAATACAAAAAAAAAAAATTAGGTGGGCGTGGTGGTGGATGCCTGTAGTCCCAGCTACTAAGCAGGATGGCGCCACCGCACTCCAGCCTGGGTGACAGAGCAAGACTCCGCCTCAAAAAAAAACAAAAACAACAACAAAAAACCAAAACTTAAACATACAAATAAGGGATGCTTATTTCCTTGAATAGGAAATAGTTTTGAGGTTTTGTCACCTTTTCTAAGTAAGTAAACAGAAATGGAACAGTTCCAGGGTTGGGAAGTTAGCTAGTTGAGGACTTGATGGGAGAGGGAAGCACTGGGCAAGAGAAGGGAGCTGTCCTTGGAAGATCACATATTTACAATTGATACAACCCCCTTTCCATCTTTCCACCACCCACCATTTCAGGACACATTGTTCCTTTCAAGGCTGTTCTTCATACTCTTTTTTTTCTTTTTTGAGATGGAATTTTTGCTCTTGTTGCCCAGTCTGGAGTGCAATGGCGTGATCTCGGCTCACTGCAACCTCCGCCTCACGGGTTCAAGTGATTCTCCTGCCTCAGCCTCCCGAGTAGCTGGGATTACAGGCATGCGCCACCATGCCCAGCTAATTTTGTATTTCTAGTAGAGACGGGGTGTCTCCATGTTGGTCAGGCTGGTCTCGAACTCCCAACCTCAGGTGATCCACCCACCTCGGCCTCCCAAAGTGCTGGGATTACAGGCGTGAGCCACCATGCCCAGCTTCCATGCTCATTTTTACAGTGCAGGCACAGGGTCACTTCATCAAAATTTCCTAGTACAAATGCTGTGTGCAACAAGTTGGTCTCATATACATTCATTTAAAAAGATCGAACTGAATTTCTGAGTGACTTACCCAGGGAAGGCTTGGTTCTTGAAGCATTTCTACAGAGACCATAGGTTAAAGTTGTCTACCTATATTTTCGGAACCAAAAATTTTAACACATGATGTAATAACAAGACAATATATCAAAATTTTTCTATTTTTAAAACTTATAAAGGCAGGACCCTTTCTTCAGCTGCACATTCCCTGAGATTTTTCATTAACCTCCCTTTCCAAATTAGAACCCCGAAGTTAACAGTCTTTCTCTCTCCAATGCTCATTTAATAGTTCACTGGGTCCTACTGATTCTCTTTAACCCAGACCCAATATGCTCCCTCTTCTCTGCTGTCACTGACTCTACCTTGGTTTAAGGCTTTCATTATCTCTCACCAGCACCATACTGTTCTATGTATTTCTTTCTTTTTTATTTGTTTATTTTTTAATAGAGACAGGGTCTTGCTATGTTGGCCAGGTTGGTGTTGAACTCTTGGCCTTAAGCAATCTTCCTGCCTTGGCCTCCCAAAGTGCTAGGATTACAGGTGTGAGCCACCAGGCCCAGCCAGGTATATGTATTTCTATGTTTCTCCCTTCCTCTCAATTCATCCTATATACTACCAACTGAGTAACCTATTTTGAAACCCCATTGTTTAAATTCTTCCATGACTTCTAGGATAAGTTCAAACACTAAGAACAGCATGCTAACCCTTCTGTGATAGCTGTGTGTGTAGTCATCTCTCTCCATCCTTTCATGTAACATCTCATATCCTACTCTCATTGAATGTCATCTCATCCCCCTGAAAAAACTCTACCCTCTCAGGCTTTCTAGGGCTTTGTGGATGCTGTAACTCTGCTTAGAGAGTCATTGCTCATCTCTTAATTCTTATTAACATTTTGGCAGTCATCGAAGTTACCAAAAAGTTACCCAATTCAGCAAGACTAGATTAAGTATCTTTACCTTGTACTCCCACAACATCCTGGGCTTTCACTTCCATAACAATTGAATTTGTACTATAATTTTATCCAAACCTACTGTGAGCAACTTGACAGCAGGACTGTTTATCTCCTAGAATAGTATTTGCCACACATTAGATGTTCAAAAAAATTTTCTGATACCCCTTGAAAATGGGACTTACTGGTCACGATGGATATTGCATTTTATTTGTAGTTTCTCTCATGTCCCCAGTACAATCCCTCCCCTTCTAATCTATCCTGCATACTTGTCAGTCCAAACCTCATCACATTGCTTCTATCAAGGTCCTTCCTTCCTCAGAAACTTTGTTCTCCCTATTGTCTATGACAGCGGCCCAAACACTTTGTATAATTTCAAAAATTATACTATCTGTTTGGATCTACTTCATCTGTTTTATTTCCAGTCCATGTCCTCCCTTACTTCTGGTCACTTCAAATATTGTCTTCACTTTTCTTTTTTTTTTTGAGACAGCATCTCGCTCTGTCACCCAGGCTGGAGTGCAATGGCGTGATCTTGGCTCACTGCAATCTCCTGGGTTCAAGCGATTCTCCTGCCTCAGCTTCCTGAGTAGCTGGGATTACAGGCATGTGCCACCATGCCTGGCTAATTTTTGTACTTTAGTAGAGATGGAGTTTCACCATGTTGGTCAGGCTGATTTTGAAATCCAGACCTCCTGATCCACCTGCATTGGCCTCCCAAAGTGCTGGAATTACACACCTGAGCCACCATGCCCTGCCTGTCTTCACTTTTTCTCCTGATGTCTCATCCATCCTTTCGAGACCCTATTCAACATCATTTCCTGAACTGAAGTCTTCTTTGGCTCTTCAAACACATATTGAGCATATAATTTACCACTTACTTGGGCACTTACATGTCATCTTACTTGAATGCAACAATTTCCATCCCTAAAATAGAGTGTTATTTAAGGTGACAACAGAGCCTATGGGAGTAGGTCATGTTTTCCACAATCAAAAGTTCTCTTGGCATATAGGTAAAACTGGCCCAGCACCTTTTTAAAGATGGTTGTCCCATAGATTGACACGAGATCCTGCTCTAGGACACTTCTCTAACGCACTGAATTAACCTGGAGACAAACAATGTGTGCCTTCACAAACTCATATTCTGCTTTAACAAGGCCTTCTATTTATTTTTTGAACATCTTAACTCTCAATAAAATACTAAGATCCAACCAAAAAGATTATTTGATGATGTGAAGCACAAACACCATATTAGGCCAATAGAAATAGCTGTTTTGATATCTGGAAAAGCTTTTCTGCACCCTTAAATTACTCCATGGGTATTCCTGGTTACTCTAACTACTGAACGGTTTTATTTATTTATTTATTTATTTATTTATTTATTTATTTATTTATTTTTGAGACGGAGTTTCGCTCATATTGCCCAGGCTGGAGTGAATGGTGCGATCTCAGCTCACTGTAACCTCTGCCTCCCAGGTTCAAGCGATTCTCCTCCTGCCTCAGCCTCCCGAGTAGCTGGGATTACAAGCATACGCCACCACACCCGGCTAATTTTGTATTTTTAGTGGAGACAGGGTTTCTCCAGGTTGGTCAAACTGGTCTCGAACTCCTGACCTCACGTGATCCGCCTGCCTCGGCCTCCCAAAGTGCTGGGATTACAGGCGTGAGCCACCATGCCCGGCCATTTTTATTTTTATTTTTGAGTTTCTCTTGCCACAAGTAGAGCTTGAAAATTGCAGTTCAAAGCAAAACATAAAATGCGTTAGAATCTCATCACTTGCCAGTTCTGTGACTGGACAGAGTATTTAATTTCTCTTTCAGTTTCTTCATTTATAAAAGGGGAATAGTAATACATATTTTGTAGGATTGTTGTGAGAATTATCAACAATATATGTAAAATAACTAACACAGTGCCTGGCATATAATAGGTGGTCAGAAAATAGCAACTATTATACTAAATTTAGTTTATTTTTTTGATGTATCATACTGAGTTATGAAAGCCATATTAGATAGAACATTTACTATTCTAATGCAAACTCCCTAATTATCATACTAACAATTTCTGGTGACCTCATAAAATAAAAAAACACAATTACTATTGTCATTAATATGATCTTTAATAAACGGAATAATGCACCATTTTACAGCAAGCCTTTTTAAACCTAAAGAACTGCCTTAAAATCTCCTTCTCCAATGTCTCTGTATCAATACAATCTTTTTATTTAGGTTTATATATATCAAAGCATTTACTTACACTTATTCATAGAAAACTCTTTAGTGGCTTAATGTCAGCTTTCATAGTGGCATCCATAGATAATACAAAAGAAAAGTGATTTGCTTTATTTTATACTCACACTGATCCATCAAACACAACTTATACAGCATAGCAAGGCTTCAGACAGCTTATACAAAAGCAAAATAACTGAAATTATTCATAAAGTCATATATGATAGTCTATCTGTAATGTAAGAGCAAAACACACCAACAAAAGATACCCGTTAACAAGAAAGAGGGTTCTGAGGAAGTGCGAGTATTTTCTAGCCTTTCTTTTTCCAGAAAAGCATCCTCAGAAATGAATACTCTGTAGCTTATGTTTCTCCTGTCCATTCAGAAAAAGCATGGCAGCTACACATCTCCATGTTTCAGCTACTACAACACCCTAAGAGTTAGTGTATTTTACAATATCCATGTATCTTTATTTGAAAAATTATCAACAGAAAACTGAGGATGATTCCAGCTTACATAAACACTGATACAATATAATCTCTATGGAAATGAAATAACAAGGCATACAAAAATTGCTTAAATAAATAAATGTGGCCAGAAAAGGAAAAGCCACAGAAGTCAAGCAATTCATTGTTAAACTGGGACCTATCTATCTTTGAATTGCATCTTTTAGTAATTTTTCTTACTGTTAAGCTTCTTTAAAAATATGTTTCCTTTACATACTTAAGAGGATTGGTAACAAGGTGAAGAGCCTGAGACAAGAGATTGGTTACAGATAACTTCCTAGGATTTTAAGTATATAGCATACCAGTTTAGAGCTTGAACTTGTCTGATTCAAAGAAAAATTCTGTTTGACTCTGACAATGTGATAAATAGAGGTTATTTTCTCAAAACCATCCAAGCTATTACTAAAGTTATAAAATATTTAGTTCACTTTTAGAAGGCTTTATAACGTTAAAATGTCTCTTGAGAAAATCCTATCTGAGAGGAACTACTTTACTAAGTTCTCTTATTAAAAAACAAACAAAATGAAACAATTTGTCCCATATCATGTATGATCATTTGACCAAAGAACAGAAATGTAAATCGTTTTAAGTCAGTGCTTCAACTCTAAAGACCTAAATTTGTTGCAACATGTAGCCAATTAGTTGAGTCATTCCCTCTGTTCGTAATTACAGAACTGGGCAACTTTTTATGATTAATGAAATCTGATAATATATCTATGTGAAAAAGTCAAATAAGATGAAACATTAAATGAACTGTGCAACAAACACTTTAAATATTCAACTGGATCTAATTGCTTACTTGCTACCAATTGAACTTTTTCAGTGTACAAAGGGAAGAAAGGGGCCCTGAGTTTTTAAGTAATATGTCTGTAGAATGAATCTAAAACACGAAGATGTTTCTGAAATCTAAAGGTACAAATAAAATGGATAAAACCCACATGTTGCCTTTTAAAACTGAAAAACAAATCAAGTTGTAGTTTCAAATACAGTAATTTGCTTAAAAATTCAGTCATAAACTGGACACCCTAATGATGTAATTTGGTTCTAAAGATTCCTTCTCTCTTACCCAGATTTTAAAATGGGTTTCAAGTTGTTTTAAAAATGAATGTGTATGTTTACAATGTTTAATAGTAACACTACAAACATCACAGTAATAACAGAATTGGAATTTTAAAGATATGATAGATTTATTTTGAGCCTGGTTTTAATATACAGCATAAAGTCTTCTGAAGTACTTTCAAATGTATCTGCCATGAGATAAATTTCTAAGTTTTTCTCTATATGCACACTCAACTTAAATCAGTCACCTAAAAGTTAAATGAAAGTTGTATAGTCCAGTCTATGTTGCAAAATAATAAGTATTTCAAAAGTGGTCTACAAAAATGTCCATAGATAATACCTGATTAATGTAGGGTTTGCTTTTGAAAGTTAATCTTGCATTTAATGTTTAATATTTGACACAAAAAATAAGTAGAAGGTTGTGGCTCAATCATAAAACTAAGCTTGCTGCAATATAAGTTAAACAATTTTAATGGCAAAATGATATACAATTCTGTATGCATGGCTTTTTAGCTATAACTAATGAGAATATAAAGTCATAAAATTCCACAATAGAAAATGTTAGATAATACAAAAATTAAGTGCTGATTTGCTGGTAGTCTGATGGTTGAATCCACTTTCAAATAGAAACATCTTAACTCTCGATTCTATCAAACTATCAAACTATTACTTAACTGGAGTAATGAATTTGAATATAAAAGAATATATAATTTTATGTTCTTAAATATAAAGTCATTAAAATAGGATTGAGAAGAAAGAGCTTAAGCAATTTTGTCTGAGGAACCGAGACTGAAGTGTTCATTGAGAGGCCTGAAGTATACTGAAGACTAAGAATATTGGGGATGATGACCAGCTGCTCTCTTTTTTGTCCTACTGGGTAAAAAAAAAAATTTTAAATCAAAGAGGAGGGAGACAGGATATAAAGAAAACTTTCCTGACACAGACTACAAATCAGATAACTGAGGTTTGGAGTAAGTCAGACATAAACTATGAGGTGATTTTTTTTTTTTTTTTTTTTTTTTTTTTTTGCGATGGAGTCCTGCTCTGTTGCCCAGGTTGGAGTGCATTGGCGCCATCTCGGCTCACTGCAACCTCCGCCTCCCCGGTGCAAGCGATTCTCTTATCTCTGCCTCCCAAGTAGCTGGGACTACAGGCGCGTGCCACCATGCCTGGCTAATTATTTGTATTTTTAGTAGAGATGGGGTTCGTGTTAGCCAGGATGGTCTCAGTCTCCTGACCTCGTGATCCACCCGCCTCGGCCTCCCAAAGTGCTGGGATTACAGGCGTCAGCCACTGCGCCCGGCCTATGAGGTGATTTAAGGAAAGTAATGGGAAGGTCCACTTAAATGCCCTGTGATTTCCTCTTTTCTTTGTTAATCTGGAAACTTGTAGAAAGGCCTTCTCTTGATAACAAATTTTATGTAACTAGCTCAAACAGTGATTTGCCAGATTTACTTAATCAAGGAACATATTTAGGAGGGAATCATGCAAGATAGTTTTGGGTAAAGTTTGCACAGTTCATAATCTAAAAGTTAAAATGCAACCTTATATGCTGAAGAGTAAACTGCCAGTAAACAGTATATTTAGAAAACATTGCATTCTGAAAAAGTCTTCTGGGGTTTATGTGGGAGTGTTACAATTTCTAGAATGACTGGTCTAGACAATCAATGTGTGTACAGATTCTAACTTTAATAAGTTAGCTGGGAGGATAAAGCAATGTATGAAGCAATCTGTGAATAGTTACATAATAACCTGCACATAACAGGTAGTAAATTCAACATAACTTTAAAAAATATTGTATAGAAATATAATCTCAAATTCTAGTAGTTAATGATCTCCAATAAAATATTCATGTCCATAAATATGAAAAAAGGAAAAGAAAAGTTCATTGAAATATTTTTCCATTTTAAATGGCTTTCAGGAGGCACTTAAAAAGACTGGAAATTTCAGTGTAACAGCTACAGCCTACCAATTCCATTTGGCTGTAGAAGTCAAATTTGAAAATAATTTAAAAAAAAACTTGCCGGCCGGGCGCGGTGGCTCACGCCTGTAATCCCAGCACTTTGGGAGGCCGAGGCGGGCGGATCACAAGGTCAGGAGATCGAGACCACGGTGAAACCCCGTCTCTACTAAAAATACAAAAAATTAGCCGGGCGCGGTGGCGGGCGCCTGTAGTCCCAGCTACTCAGGAGGCTGAGGCAGGAGAATGGCGTGAACCTGGGAGGCGGAGCTTGCAGTGAGCCGAGATCGCGCCACTGCACTCCAGCCTGGGCGACAGAGCGAGACTCCGTCTCAAAAAAAAAAAAACTTGCCAATTTTTTGGTGAAAATTCCCACTGAAGCCCACACTTAAGTGTTCCTTTCTCTCTTTAAATATTTTCACATTCAGAACCAATGCACATTTTCTGGAACAAGTGGATACATGTAAAGAAGCTATACTAAACTGTTTTATAAAAAAGACATTATCCTTGTATCCTTCCTATAGCCTACTCAATTAGTTCTATGGATTAGTAAATTTTCTAAAGTTATTAAAAGCAGAAGTCCTGAAGATGGATTCAAAGGACTGATGAAACTGAAATTCTCTGTTAAATTAATTCCCCCAAATCTATTATGGAATCAGTTTAGGGAAAGGTCTCTGTTCCCAAAAGCTATCTTAACTTTTTCCTTAAAATTTACCTTACCATTAGTTCTGCAATTTAAGAATGTTAGGAGTCAAGTGAAATGATTTTAAGATTCATGATGGGAGATACAGGATTGAGTTTTGTCTTGAATTAGTAATTATTTCTCAAGCAACAATCAGCATAGATATGTCTACATATCTTATATTTGCCTAACTTCCCAAATCATTAAGGTATGTGGTTTGGCTTACCTTATATATACAAATACAATTGTATTTGTATATACAATTGTGTATATACAAATGACAATTGTGCGAGTATAGTGACTGAATTTTTATTTTTATTTTTTGAGACGGAGTCTCACTCTGTCGCCCAGGCTGGAGTGCAGTGGCGTGATCTCAGCTCACTGCAACTGCTGCCTCTTGGGTTCAAGCAATTCTCCTGCCTCACCCTCCTGAGTAGCTGGGACCACAAGTGCCCACCACCACGCTTGGCTAATTTTTTAAAAATATTTTTAGTAGAGATGGAGTTTCACCATCTTGGCCAGGCTGGTCTTGAACTCCTGACCTTGTGATCCACCTGGCTTGGCCTCCCAAAGTGCTGGGATTATAGGCGTAAGCCACTGTGCCTGGCCTGAATTTTTAAAATAAATGTTAGCCCGTAACACATCCTGTCATATGGCATATAGGCAGTGTGGTATGGACGAAAGAGATGTGGAGAGAGGTAGACATCGACTGAAATCCCAGCTTTGTCTATTACTAGATATGGACCTTGGGCATATTATTTAGTTTCTCTTAGCTTCAATTTCCTCATCTGTAAAATGGGAATATTAATTACAATGCTCATATGGTTGCTCTGAGGTTTAAAAGAAATGGCATATGTATATTTCGGCATTCAGTATGTGCCTTCTCGTAACTTCCTACACGGGTAACAGTGTTTTTTATTTATTTATTTATTTTTTGCCAATTATGCATTTGGAAAGTTTTAATAATTTACAATTAAGTAATTTTTGTCTAAACGTAATTCAAATCAAGTTCTTTCAGTGACCTAATTCTGGTATACAGTTAGGATTTTGTTAAGGGAACTAATATTACTTTACCTATTATGATGCTTTTAAGGTTACATTACCATCCAGTGAAATAAATTTTAATATTTTTAGTTGAATGATCTTTTATTCAAAAGACCTGCTTTTCTACATGTAAAATTTTGTGATAGCAGTTAAATGTCAACTTTAAGAAACATTTATTATCAGACGAGTATTAGCATATAAGTAATTAACTTAATTTTGCTTGCTTGTATATTACAGATTTTAACAGTCTGATGTACAATTTAATTTAAAATTTATTAAAATGATATATACTCTCCACCTTTCCTACTTTTTCAGGAGTTTACTAAGAAAAACTGGTGAAAGGAAATTATTTGTTTTAAACATGCTTGAATGAAATAAACTATTCAGTTATTTTAATCTGGCATATTAATTTTTAAAGCATTTTATTATAATTTTCCCAATATTAAAAAATGTTGGAAAACCTACAATCAACTGGCCCAAATACAAATATAGCAGAACGTAAGATCACTCTTCTGGCAGGAAAAGATCAGTTAGACCTCAAATGGTTATTTACCCTCAATGCTTCAAACTGGAGAAGGAATATAATTTATTTTGATTCAAAGTTGTCCTACAAATATTTGAAAAGAATATCCTAAAATGCATGTGAAAGATATTTAAAGGCAAGAGAACTAAGTGAAAATGTACTAGGAAAGATACAAATAATTTGTTAATAGAATAATAACTGTGAAAAAAATTATGTGCCAGAAGACTGAAAATCGGTTAAGGTGCTGAATCAAGAGAAGGGCCAATAAAACACAAAGCGTGGAAATCTTGGGCACTAACAAGATAATCTTAATTCTAAGAATCCAGAACAGTGTTCAGCAATCCAGCTGAATAAATGGTAGGTACAGTAACATCTAACTTGTAAGATCACAGCACATGGCAAATGAGAAGGCTTATATACAAGTAAATCACAAATGACAGAAAATTGGGAAATTTAGGCTGTCTTTAGCTAAGTGATGAGATAGAGGAATATGAGTGAAAAAATACTGTTCAGGAGATAAAAACATAAATCAGAAATTTGGTGATTTGTGTTTTCCTCTTAACCTTTTAATCCCTGGAACTATCTTAGAACTATATAACATTTACTAAGTACTCTGATAATAAAAAAAAAAAAATTTTTTTAAAAGTGAAATCATCAGTTTGTAAATAGAAAATAATTTCTGTTTAGAAAAAAGTTCATTATTTGACAGAAAGTGCTTTATTAAAAAAATGCAGAGTTTGTTTTAGAGAAGATTATAAATAATGAAAGAAGCAAAGGAGGCTTTTAAAAATAACATGATTTCAAGTCATGTTATTACTAAAAGGTATACTCTAATGTAAATAATAAATGTTGCTCACATATCAAAGATAATGTGAAAAACTGGCAAAAGGAAAAATTATGAAAATAGGATTAAGGAAGATAACACAATTTTGAAAAGACAGAAGTTTAGTCTCAGTCTGCTCAAAAAAGTTAGGTTTGACAGCAGCCCTTCCTTCATGGGGACTTGGCATGCCACTTGAATGATTTTTCCTCACAGTGTTTTAGGTCATGGGAAGAGGAATCATTTTCAGATAAAGTCACCAGTCTTCGCTTGGGAACAGGGTAAAAGATACTAGAGGTTCAGAACTATAAATTACTTCTGAAGTTATAATAAACAGTAAGTATAATTTTATGAGTCAAAGATGGCCTATTCAGAGAATGAAAGCTATAACACTATTTTGTCTTAACCATTTATTTTCCTACTTAAAAATTCCATAAGTATAGCTCTATAAGCTTACCAATAAAAATGTATTCTTAAATAAATGAACATGGATCATGAACATACATAGAAAAATAAAATAAAATGGGAAATGGCTAATATTTGATGTCCTGTACTTTGTTCTAGTCTCTCTTATGAACTCCCAAAACCAGAAGCAAATAAGTTTATTAAAATGCCTGGAAGGAAACATTCAGGATTTGGAAGGTTAAAAGAAATGGCATTTCAAATCAGGTTTTGGTAGTTCCTTCTTTAGAGCCCTTTCAGACAATGTTTCTGTATTCTCCATGATAAGGAGAGAGAAAGTAAGAAATCAGGTAGCTGCTTCTCCTGTGCAAAATTCACTGTCATAGAACTGACCTTCAAAAGTATGGGAGATGGGGCAGAAAAGTGTTTATATTATGGAAGAAAATGTGCCCTGTTAGGAAGAGAGCTTACAAGAAAGCTTATTTGTGGCCTATAAACTATTGCACATTCAAACAAAACACAAGAGAAAAGATGTCCAACAAGATAATATGTTCAGGAACGTATCAACATAAAAACTAGCTTGTGCCCAGAAATAAAACATGGATACCAGATACCACTGCAGTCAAACCTGTCTTAATTTGCTTCTGTTTTAATGACCTTAAGAAACTGGTCCAAACTGATTATCAGCAATACATTGTTTTTGCTTTTTTTCTTAAAAAAATATTTTGAGACCACTTTTGATACACACACATATAACTCTGTGGTCATAACAGACAAATATAACTTTAGCGAGACTAAACAAAAGTGCAAAACTTAAAAAACAAAATTTAAAAATATGGAAGCATAAGCTAAATTTTTCTGCATAGCTGAAATCTATTTAAAGCAAGTCCTTGTTGCAGGGGTGGGAGGGGGTGCTGACAGGAGGATAAAGCAGTTTTTTTTTTTTTTAACATCTTCTGCATGTTTAAATGATGCAAAAAATAATTTCACTCCATAGGCTTGAAAACATTTCACAGACAGTTCATTCCTATATCTTTAGACACCATGGTTGTGGCAGTGCCTCCTTCTGCAAGGTAAACAGCAGTGCTGGATTTGGAATGAACTGCCCTGTTACTGCCATTG
This sequence comes from Theropithecus gelada, assembly GCF_003255815.1. NCBI lineage: Eukaryota > Metazoa > Chordata > Mammalia > Primates > Cercopithecidae > Theropithecus > Theropithecus gelada. Next base: position 79,264,524 of record NC_037680.1, on the reverse strand, counting down.
TTGTTGACTTCACAGTCCAGTGATTCAGTGGAGATGACCCAGGTGGAGGGGCGCCACCGCTTAAGAGAATAGGGAGTTTTCACACGTTTCTTGATCTTTTCACCTGATCCTGATTTGCCATCTTGTGTTGACTCACCTACTGAAAATAAAAGGGCAGAAAAATGAACTATTTAACAGACTTAAGAAATAAAGGGTGAGGGATGTAACTCAAGAAAAGGTCAAACCAATGTCTCAGGAGGGTGCTAATAAACATTTCTTGAAATTCATAATGCCAGGCAATGTTTTTCTAAGCAAAGCTTAACCAACTTATTTTTGAGACTCTTTAACCCAAATGTTTTAATAACTGATTGACTTATTCTATAAGTCAAGGATAAACACACACACACACACACACACACACACACACACACAATCAGAGGAGAACACTTAAAGTTCTCAGCTGTATTCTCAAATCTTCTGGTTTTGGTAGAGATCTTAACTTGGTAAAATGTATTTAATCATTGTATTTAATGCTCAAGGTGGATCCAAAAAAATTTTTTTTTTTTTGGGACTGAGTCTCACTCTGTAGCCCAGGTTGGAGTGCAGTGGCATGATCTTGACTCACTGCAACCTCTGTCTCCCAGGCTCAAGCGATTCTCATGCCTCAGCCTCTTGAGTAACTGGGACTACAGGCGCATGCCACCATGCCCAGCTAATTTTTTGTATTTTAGTAGAGACGGGGGGTTTCACCATCTTGTCGAGGGTGGTCTTGAACTCCTGAGCTCAGGCAATGTGCCCGACTCAGCCTCCCTAAGTGCTCGCGTTATAGGTGTGAGCCACCATGCCCGGCCTGGATCAAACTTTAAAGGCACCTGGCGTACAATATTTTTCGGAAGAATGACAGAAATATTAGAGTACAAATATTTTAGTAATTTCCTCTTCCTATATCTGACAAGATTTCTTTTTTTTTTTTTTTTGAGACAGAGTTTCACTCTTGTAGCCAGGCTGGAGTGTAATGGCACAATCTCAGATCACCGCAACGTCCGCCTCCCGGGTTCAAGTGAGTCTACTACCTCAGCCTCCCAAGTAGCTGGGATTACAGGCATGCACCATCATGCCTGGCTAATTTTGTATTTTTAGTAGAGATGGGGTTTCTCCATGTTGGTCAGGTTGGTCTCGAACTCCTGACCTCAGGTGATCCGCCTGCCTCAGCCTCCCAAAGTGCTGGGATTACAGGCATGAGCCACCACGCCTGGCCTATCTGACAAGATGTCTTACTGACTCAGAGTCCTGCAATAAGGGTCTGTCAACTGGTCTATAATATAAGCCGCTCAAGCAAGGGGCTATATTTTACTGATTGTTTTTTGAAACCTGTATCCTTCTTTCAAACCCATTTTGTAGCCCTAGAGAAAAATAAAACATAACTTTTTTCATAAATGCCTTAGTCTAAAAAAGAAATCGGCTGAGTGCAGTGGCTCATGCCTGTAATCCCAGCACTGTGGGAGACTGAGGTGGGTGGATCACCTCAGGTCAGGCGTTCGAGACCAGCCTGGCCAACATGGCGAAACCCTTCCTTTACTAAAACACAAAAATTAGCAGGGCATGGTGGCGCATGTCTGTAATCCCAGCTACTCGGGAGGCTGAGGCAAGAGAATCGCTTGAACCTGGGAGACAGAGGTTGCGGTGAGCCGAGATTATGCCATTGCATGATCCAGCCTGGATGACAGAGTAAGATTGTCTCAAAAAAAATTAATTAATTAATTAAAATAAATCATTTTGTATAACAATAACTTACAGATTTTGGTGAGCTCCCTTGTTTTGTGCTGCAATCCCTTTAGGGCAAGAAATCAAACATCAATTTAAGTTATTTAAGATGCTACAGGGCTCATAGTACCATAGTATAGGTATGGAGTCCCAGCTACTTGGGAGGCTGAGGCGGGAGGATGACCTGAGCCCCGGTGGTTGAGGCTGCAGTGAGCCATGATCTTGCCACTGCACTCCAGCCTAGGCAACAGTAAGACCTTGTCTCAAAAAAAAAAAAAAAAAAGTATAGGTATGTGAGAGACTCAATACATAACTCTTGAAAAAGATGATACTAAGAAACTAAGAAGAATCTTACAGTTTTTTTTTGTTTGTTTTGTTTTTCAGAGTCCCTGTCTCTTGTACAGGCTGAAGTACAGTGGTGTGATTATGGCTCACTACAGCCTTGAACACCTGGGCTCAAGTGATCCTCCTGCCTCAGCCTCCCAAGTAGCTAGAACTACAGGCGCTCACCACCACACCAAACTAAGTTTTAAATTTTTTGTAGAAACTAAGTTGTAAATGTTTTGCTATGTTGCCCAGGCTAGTCTTGAACTCCTGGCCTCAAGTGATCCACCCACCTCAGTCTTCCACAGCACTAGGATTACAGGCGTGAGCCACAGTGCCCAGCCTACAGTTTCTTTATAGTAATTTTTCTGAAATTTCTCTGGATCTTTAAGATTCATTAAGGTATAGCCAGGCGCGGTGACTTACGCCTGTAACACCAGCACTTTGGGAGGCCGAGGTAGGTGGATCACGAGGTCAGGAGATCGAGACCACCCTGGCTGACATGGTGAAACCCCGTCTCTACTAAAAACATAAAAAATTAGGCGGGTGTGGTGGCAGGCACCTGTAGTCCCAGCTGCTCGGGAGGCTGAGGCAGGAGAATGGCGTAAACCCGGGAGGTGGAGCTTGCAGTCAGCTGAGATCCGGCCACTGTACTCCAGCCTGGGCGACAGAGCGAGACTTCGTCTCAAAAAAAAAAAAAAAAAAGATTTATTAAGGTTAGTTTGATAAAACCTAAATGCAGACATAATCAATATTAATATGTGCAATAAAATGTTTCAAAGGTTATACTGGTATAACATTACTTGGAGCTCTTGAACTGGTATTTACTTAATTTCAACTTTTCATAGCAAGTATGTGAGTTGCATTATAAAGCAACAGCCACATAAAGCACATATTAAATTGGGCAATTATTCTGACTATTGTGACACTGACTTTTTAATTATCAATGACAAAAATATTACTTTTTTCTTTACAATAGTCTAATTACCTTTGAGGCCCAACAAAATGGCTTATTTTTTTTTTTTCCTGAGATGGAGTTTCGCTCTTGCTGCCAGGCTGGAGTACAATGGCGCGATCTCAGCTCACTGCAACCTCCGCCTCCTGGGTTCAGGCAATTCTCCTGCCTCAGCCTCCCAAGTAGCTGGGATTACAGGTGTGCACCACCACACCCAGCTAATTTTTGCTTTCTTTTTTTTTTTGAGACAAAGTTTTGCTCTGTCACCCAGGCTGGAGTGCAGTGGTGCAATCTTGGCTCACTGCAACCTCCACCTCCTGGGTTCAAGCAATTCTCTGCCTCAGCCTCCTGAGTAGCTGGGATTACAGGTGTCTACCACCACACCCGGCTAATTTTTTGTATTTTTAGTAGAGACGGGGGTTTCACCATCTTGGCCTGGCTGATCTTGAACTCCTGACCTCGTGATCCACCTGCCTCAGCCTCCCAAAGTGCTGGGTTACAGGCGTGAGCCACTGTGCCTGGCCATTTTTGCATTTTTTAGGAGAGACGGGGTTTCACCATGCTGGTCTCGAACTCCTGACCTGAGGTGATCCACCTGCCCCAGCCTCACAAAGTGTTAGGATTATAGGCATGAGCCACCACGCCTGGCCCAAATGGCTTATTTTATTTTATTTCATTATTGAGATGGAGTTTCACTTTTTTGCCCAGGCTAGAGTGAAGTGTCGTGATCTTGGCTGGGATTACAGGTGCACACCACCAAGCCTGGCTAATTTTTGTATTTTTGTAGAGATGGGGTTTTGCCATGTTGGCCAGGTTGGTCTTGAACTCCTGACCTCAGGTGATCCACCTCCCTTGGCCTCCCAAAGTGCTAGGATTACAGGTGTGAGCCACTGCTCCAGGTCTCAAATGGATCATTTACAAAGTGGCAAAGGTAAATAATCACTGGTTGAAATATATCTATTAGTTGATCTAAATAGTTATTTAAATGGCCCCAAAAGACACACAGGAGAGATTATATGATCCCTCCACTTACTCTGTATACTGCTGCCATCCAGGACATTTGTGGCTGAAAGATCCAGAGAATTAGGCCTCTGTGCTCTTCTGGGCTTTGATGGCCCAGGATCTGCTACTGTGCTTGGAACAACCTGTGTAAGAACATCTTGTTCTGAACATGGATTGCTGTTGTTGTTATTGGAATTAGTTCGGCCACCTTCTAGTGGTCGATCCCTCCTGTCCACAAGACGATCCAGAACACCTTCATCGTGGCCAACTTGTTGTTCTCGTCTCAGTAAAGGCTCATGCTCATCAGGACTGGAATTAATATTCAGCCGGGTATCCTCACCGATAAACTGATTCTGCAACATTTCTTGGGCCCTATGTGTCACTATGTTGGTTGTTTGGCCAGATGGTACTGTCCCATTGGCATATTGGGTTGTGGCAGCATGGGAGTTAACACTGTGGTTTCTACCTGCCACACCATTCATGGTGACTGTCACCACATGAGGTTCTGCTGCATTGATTGTATTCATCTTGGCAACTCCAGTTTCGACTTGTTTCAAGTTTGATTTGTGCTTGCTGCCAAATTTTAGCCGGGGCTCCTTTGTTGAATTTTTGGTGTTCAAAGGCAAACTAGTAGGTCTCTTGGGAAGGTTCTGTTGCTTGGGGAGAGGATAGATCTGAGTAGGCAGAACATCAGGAATTAAACATGCTTGGCCATTTGCAGCCTGTGTGAAGTCCTGCTGTCCAGTTGCTTCTACTGCAAGTTTTATGAGTGGGTAAAGCAAGCTAGAACTAGTACTGCTCAGTGGGTCTGGCCCACTGAACTGTTTAAGAGAGTGCTCCATGAGATTCTCATCAGAGCTTTCCTTGAGGTTCTTATCAACTTCTTTTGGGTCTAGCTTGTTGGTCTCCAAGTCTTCTTCTGTCAGCTGTAGGCAGACAGGGGTTGGCCCAATTGACTGTGCAACATTTGTGGCATGCAGATTTGTTTCATCTGGGTATGGCATCTCAGATATAGTAGTCATGCCAGTACTTGGTGTGAGGCCTGTGGTGTTTGTGGTTGTTGTGTTGGTGGAGAGGCTGGTGACACTTGTTTCAGGGCTGGGTATTCGAGCTTGTGCTTGCTGTCGTTCATAGTTAATCGAATTTCGGTTTTTTTCCCCTATAGTCAAAGGTGTGCTGGACATAGAATGCTCAGAGGAAATATTCTTCACGATGCTGTCGGTATGATGGATAGAGTCTTCAATGTATGAGGAGGAAGAATAATCTGGATAAGGACCAATTTTTGGCACACGCCTATTATGTGACAGGTTGCTTAAAGAAAGAAAAAAAGTATCACATTGAGAATGTACATTTATGATAAATTGTCTCTCCAAGTTTGACACCTCTGATTTTAAAGTCTGAGTCGTTTTTCATTTTCTTCCAAACATATATTTTTCTAAAGGTTAAAAAGTCTAATCAAATAATCAAGTGTCAATTAATAACTTGATAAGTGTTAGTTATACATGAATTAAGCCTACTGAAAAATGTATGTGGATCAGATATAATTTTTATAAATGTTTATTATTTTGGTTTATAAGAGTTAATTTAAAAATCTCCCCTATAGTTGTGTAACATCATTAAATATATATTTATGAAATGTATATTCATGTAACTAGACATTATGTTTTATGAGAGGAAGAACCATGGTATATGTTTTCTGTACTTCCATAATTCTAGATGCATGGTGCCTACTCAAAAGTTATGGTATCAATTAAGTTCCAATGGCCAAATGGTAAAAAGAATATAAGCTTTTAGGTTGTTCCAAAGGCCTCCATTAAGAAGCAAACCCTAGTAATGGCGCATATCTTTCTGGGATAGTCTGAGTCATATCAGTAAAAGTCCTTGAGCCTAAGGTATAAGGCAGAATATGATGTTCAAATAAAGGATCAAAGATTCAGAATTGCTCTCCAATTATCATGGGTTCTTTGCTGTCATTGTCATTCCTTGGGAATGTCCGTTATTTATAAGGGAGATGACAGGAGGAAAAGAAGAAAAAGTTGTTATACAGTATAAGAAAAGGAAGCTAAGGAGACATGGAGGGTAAAATTCAGTAAAATAAAACTTAGAGTAACTATGGGATGAATTATAATTTTGGGGAAATTATTAGTAGAGACTGGAGATGAGAAGATGCATGCAGAAGGTTGAGCCGAATGACACAGGAGGCAAAAAATGGCCAAATCAAGGTGGGCCATCAAGGGTTTTTTTTCTTACCATTCAAGAAAAGTTTGAAAGCATTCAAAATAAAAGCTTTAGCTGACTTTTGAGAGAGGTATAAACATCATACTAGAGGACATGGGAAATACAGAGATGAGGGGAGATGAAAGCAGAAGACGGTCCTCAGGTATGTGTAAAGTGAAAAAATTTATAATTAGAATAGCCAGTGTCTAACTTTCTTGATTTGCTGATATATAAGGTGTAAGAGTTTATAACCGAAACTAATTTAACTTATACAAAAGTAGTGCAAACCAAATTTTTGACCTATGGCTAATACAAATGGCTTTCACAAATTGGAACAACAGAAAATAGGCTGGGCGCGGTGGCTCACACCTATCGCCTATAATCTCCAGTACTTTGGGAGGCCAAGGCAGGTGGATCACCAGAGGTCGGGAGTTTGAGACCAGCCTGGCTAACATGGTGAAACCCTGTCTCTAATAAATATACAAAATTAGCTGGGGATGGTGGCTCATGCCTGTAATCTCAGCTACTCGGGAGGCTGAGGCAGGAGAATCGCTTGAACCCAGGAGGCAGAGGTTGCAGTGAGCCAGGATCATGCCACTGCACTCTAGCCTGGGGGACAGAGTAAGACTCAGTTTCCAAAAAACAAACAAACAACAACAAAAAAAACAAACAAACAAACAAACAAAAAAACCCCAAAAAACCACACAGGAAAAAAAAAAAAGTTTCAAGAATCGAGTTTATTTTTATTTCAATCTTCTCCAGTAACCCTTTCCTGGATGCCTTTCTGAAAGTTTTAAACATGTATTAGACAAAATGACAGAGTCATACAAAGGCTTTTTTACCCCAAATATGGAACAAAGAAATACAGACATAGAAAGTTCCAAATTGTAGGAATTTTTAAAAAGCCTTTTTATTTAGAACCAAAAATCATAGTTCTAGCAAAGAAAAAGTCTTGTAAAGTAGTATTAATGATGGACTAGAAAGACCTTTGAATTGCTTTCATGTAAAAGTAGTAGTAGTATACTCTATAAGAAAGAGCATTAGATAGGAAGTCTAGAAACCTTAGTGTCAGTGAAACAGTGGTTAGATAGGCAAGTTCATAGTTCCATTTACTTAAAAAAAAAGCAGAGGAAGAAGGAATAGTAACAACAAAGGATAAATGAGACAATTTACATAGAAGTGCTTATGAACTTTTGAAGTTATGGAAACATTTTACCTTTATTATTGCAGGAAAGTTGGACCATAAATAGAGAAAGACTAACTTCTTTCACTATACCTTTACATATAAAAAAATGCAGATTTCATCTCGCACTCGTACCAAACAAAAATGTTCAATAGAAGAATAGGAATATTGAAAGAAAAATGATAACTTTAGACTGTATGAGATAATCATTGAACCATTAGGCTGGTTTAAAGGTATTTATTTTCTGTTATTTATTGGGTCTTCTGTTATTTATTGATTGACAGGTGCCACACCCCTTAGGGTCTTACCGTTCATTCTGCATAGCAGTAGTCATTGGATTGACTGTTGGGCTCACAGATTTGTTTCTTTCCCAAATCATCATAAGTTCAGCCATCCTTTCCTCAGCACACTGTGCAGTAAGCCGAGCCTCTGCATCCTGGTCCCAACAGTCTTCGATTGTCTCCTTGAGTGACCTCACTGCCTGTAAGACAAAGTACATGTCAAACCGTGTATCTTTAAAAAAAATATATACTGAACTTTTCAGTTCACAACATGAGGTAAAAGAAAAATCAATTACCTTAACCAGTATATTTTACATAGCTATAATAACATATTTTAGGCTTCAAGGATTTGTAAAGGAACATTCTCAAAAGGTGATGAACAAGTAAACAAGCAGGATTTACCTCAACTCCCTGAAGAATTATTCATTAAGGTAAAAGCAACAATAAGTCGCAGATGTTTCTTCAAGGCCACAGGTTTAGGTCATTGTTGTTAATTCACAGTTATATTATGTCAATCAACAGTCACTAACTCTGCTTCAAAAATAAGTTTTGAGTTTGATGGAATTTGGGGGCATTTGGCTATCTTCTATCTCTAGGTGAGCTTTTCTCCTTTACCCCCAGTTAAGAGTGCTTGGTTGGGCGCAGTGGCTTACGCCTATAATCCCAGCACTTTGGTGGCTGAGGCAGGAAGATTACCTGAGGTTAGGAGTTCGAGACCAGTTTGGCCAATATGGTGAAACCCCATCTCTACTAAAAATATAAAAAAATTGGCCAGGTGTGGTGGTTCACACCTGTAATCCCAGCATTTTGGGAGGCCAAGTCGGGTGGATCACGAGGTCAGGAGTTTGAGATCAGCCTGGCCAATATAGTGAAACCTCGTCTCTACTAAAAGTACAAAACTTAACTGGGTATGGTGGCACGCGCCTGTAGTCCCAGCTATTGGGAGGCTGAGGCAGAAGAATCGCTTGAACCACGGAGGGAGTGGGCCGAGATCAAGTCACTGCACTCCAGCCTGCGTGACAGGGCGAGACTCTGTCTCAAAAAAAAAAAAAAAAAAAAAAAAAAGCCAGCATGGTGGTTTGCATCTGTACTCCCAGCTACTTGGGAGGCTGAGGCAGGAGAATTGCTTGAACCTGGGAGGCAGAGGTTGCAATGAGCCAAGATCGTGCCACTGCACGCCTGTCTGAGTGACAGAGTGAGACTCTGCCTTAAAAGAAGAAAAAAAAGAGTGCCTCATTCCAACCTTAAAACTTATAGACATCTCTTCTTTAAACTAGTTCCAAAACAGTAGTATAAAAAACAATCCCATTCTGTAGTATTCCTATTCATTAGCAATGAACAATAGTCTCCCTACAATAGTCTCCCTTTTGGGGAAAGCTAGTCTTTTTTTTTCTTTTTTTTCTTTGAGATGGTATCTTGCAATGTCGCCTAGGCTGGAGTACAGTGGCACGATCTCTGCTCACTGCAACTTCCGCCTCCCGGGTTCAAGCGATTCTCCTCCCTCAGCCTCCTTAGTAGCTGAGATTACAGGCGCCTGCCACCACACCTGGTTGTTTTTGTTTTTTTTTTTTTTTTTTTTTATCTTTTAGTAGAGACGGGGTTTCACTATGTTAGCCAGGCTGGTCTTGAACTCCTGACCTCGTGATCACCTGCCTTGGCCTCCCAAAGTGCTGTGATTACAGGTGTGAGCCACCGCGCCTGGCCAGGGCAAAGCTAGTTTTAACTCCCTTTTAAAAAATAGGCTAGGTTTGTTTATAAATATCCACATGATTCAACCATTCTACTCTTAGGTATTTACCTAAGTAAATGAAACCATATGTTTATACAAAGACTTGTATATATCTATATCTGCTACTTGGGATGCTGAGACAGGAAAATCGCTTGAATCCAGGAGGCGGAGGTTGGAGTGAACTGAGATCATGCCACTGCATGTCATCCAGCCTGGGTGACAGAGCTCTGTTTCAAAAAAAAAAAAAGAAAAGCTGATATGCCCTACAAGAAATGTTAAAGGGAGTCCTCAAAGGACGTTAGACAACAAGTAGAACCCAAAAGCCTACTTAGGTAACTATAAAAGCCACTATTATTATATTTTTGGTTTCTAACTCCTTTTTAAAAACAAAAACAAAAAAAAAGGGGTCTCATTCTGTTGCCCAGGCTGGAGTGCTGTGGCATGATCACAGGTCACTGCAGCCTTGAACTCCTGGACCTAAGCAATCCTCCTCCATCAGCCTCCTGAGTAGCTGGGACTACAGGCAAGTATCACTGTGCCTGGCTAAGGCACCATTGTGCCAAAATGATCCTTCTGCCTTGGTCTCCCAAAGTGCTGGGATTACAAGCGAGACCTATCACATCCAGACTCTTCCTTTTTTCTTATTTAAGAGAGAAAAGCATAAAATAATAATTATAAATCTAGGCTGGGCATGGTGGCTCATGCCTGTAATCCCAGGATTTTGGGAGGCTGTGGTGGGAGGACCATTTGAGGCCACGAGTTCAAGACAAGCCTGGGCAACATAGTAAGATTCCATTTCCACAATTTTTTTTTTTTTTGGAGACGGAGTCTCGCTCTGTCACCCAGGCTGGAGTGCAGTGGCCGGATCTCAGCTCACTGCAAGCTCCGCCTCCCAGGTTCACGCCATTCTCCTGCCTCAGCCTCCCGAGTAGCTGGGACTACAGGCGCCCGCCACCTCGCCCGGCTAGTTTTTTGTATTTTTTTAGTAGAGACGGGGTTTCACCGTGTCAGCCAGGATGGTCTCGATCTCCTGACCTCGTGATCCGCCCGTCTCGGCCTCCCAAAGTGCTGGGATTTTTTTTTTTTTTTTTTTTTTTTTTGAGATGGAGTCTCGCTCTGTCGCCCAGGCTGGAGTGCAATGGCGTGACCTCGGCTCACTGCAAGCTCCACCTCCCAGGTTCATGCCATTCTCCTGCTTTAGCCTCCTGAGTAGCTGGGACTACAGGCACCCGCCACCATGCCCGGCTAATTTTGCTTTTGTATTTTTAGTAGAGATAGGGTTTCACCATGTCAGTCAGGATGGTCTTGATCTCCTGACCTCATGATCCACCCGCCTCGACCTCCCAAAGTGCTGGGATTACAGGCGTGAGCCACCGCGCCAGGCCAAAAATTTTAAAAAGTTAACTGGATGTGGTTGTGCACACCTGTGGTTCCAGTTAGGAGGCTGAGGTGGGAGGATCACTTCAGTCTGGGAGGTCAAGGCTGTAGCGAGCTATGATGGCAGCACTGTACTCCAGCTTGGGTGATACAATGAGATCGTGTACTCCCACCACCACCCCCAAAAAAGAATGTCTAAAATTAAAAAGACTGGCAATACCAAGTGTTGGCAAAGATGCAGAGAAACCGGAACTCTCATGCACTGCTGGCCAGAATGTAAAATGGTACAACCGCTTTAGAAAACTAGCAGTTTCTTTTTTCTTTTCTTTTCTATTTTTTTTGAGACAGTCTCGCTCTGTCACCCAGGCTGGAGTGCAGTGGTGCGATCTCAGCTCACGGCAGCCCCTGCCTCCTGGGTTCAAACGATTCTCAAACCTCAGCCTCCCGAGTAACTGGGATTACAGGTATGCACCACCACACCCAGCTAATTTTTGTATTTTTAGTAGAGACGGGGTTTCACCATGTTGGCCAGGCTGGTCTTGAACTCCTGACCTCAGGTGATCCACCCGACTCGGCCTCCCAAAGTGCTGGGATTACCAGTGTGAGCCACTCGCCCGGCCATAAAAACCAGCAGTTTCTTAAAAAGTTAAACATATACCTACCACACGATTCAACCATTCTACTCTTAGGTATTTACCTAAGCAAATAAAACCATATGTTTATACAAAGACTTGTACATGAATATTCATAGCAGCTTTATTTGTAACAGTTGAAACTGGAAAAAAACCAAATATCTATCACGAGTGGATAGACAAACAAACTGTATCATATGCATACAATGAAATACTACTCAGCAATTAATAAACTATGGATACACATAAGAACATGAATAAATCTGAAAATAATTATACTGAAAGAAGTGAGAAAACAGTACATTTATATGATTCCATTTATATAAAATTCTAGAACATGTAAACTAATCTCTAGTGACAGAAAGTGGATCAGTGGTTGCCTGGGGACTCATGGGGGATAGAGAAAGTTGAGGAGAGATTACAAAACGGCACGAGAAATCTTCTGGGGGTAACTGACATGTTCATAATCATGACTGTGTGGTTTTATGGGTGTATACATATATCAAAACATACCTAAATGTACACTTTAATATGTGCAGTTTATCAATTATAGCTCTTTAAATGTAAAAAAAATTGAGAATAAATCAGAATGGAAAACAAATATTTAGGCAAAATCTGATGCATCCTTTGGAAGGGGACTCCAACTCTAGGAATAGGTAAATAATGATACCTTAATGCTTGTGTAAATGAGTTAAAGGGAGTGACATTATTAACACTGATGAGGAAAGACAAGTAGGGGGAAAAAAAAAGAATAGAAAAGATAAACAAGGAACTTTTTCAATCTTTCCTACCCAAAGGAAGGAAAATGCAAGCTGGATCTCGTCGGTGGGTCATAAAACCAGCTCAGTGGTTTAAAACAAACAACTCTAACCAAAACTGAAATGCTCCAGACTAGAACAGAAAACACTAGGATATAGAGTAGGTAGTAAGGTTAAGTATTATACTACGTAATGATGTAAACTTTGTGCTTTTTTTGAGATGGGGTCTCACTATGTTGCCCAGGCTGGAGTGCAGTGGTTAGTCACAGGTGGGATCACAGTTTACTACAGCTTCACGTTCCTAGGTTCAAGCGATCCTTCTCACTCAGCCTCCTGTGTAGCTTGGACTACAAGTGTGCACTATTGTACCTGGCTGAAGTTGTATTCCTTAATGTGGGTTGTGTCAGACAAAAAGGATTTAAAATGTTGAATTCTACATCACAGAAGAAGTCTGTAGATTTTGTCCAAAAGAGAAAATGGAAAAACTAAAAATATGTGAAAAGAACTGGTCGTTTCTTCTGAAATGTATATATTTCTATATATTTCTTCAAAAGGAAAGACTAGAGGGCAAACATGAACTGAGGAAGAGTTGCCCCCTTTCTTTTTCTTTTTTTTAAGACATTATCTTAACTCTGTTGCTCACGCTGGAGTGCAGTGGTGCAATATTGGCTCACTGCAAGCTCCACCTCCCAGGTTCAAGTGATTCTCCTGCCTCAGCCTCCTGAATAGCTGAGATTACAGGCACCTGCCACCACGTCCAACTAATTTTTTGTATTTTTAGTAGAGATGGGGTTTCACCATGTTGGCCAGGCTGGTCTCGAACTCCTGACCTCAAGTAATCCACATGCCCCAGCCTCCCAAAGTGCTGGGATTACAGGGGTGAGCCACCGTGCCTGGCTAAGAAGGCACTGTGCTTGGCTAAGTTGCCACCTTTTATGTGAAAATATATTAAGATAAAACCATTGATTACAAGAGGTCATACAAAACTAACACTAAGGAATAAAGAAAAGCCAGGCAAGTGATTTTAACAAGGGAGAGAAAAGAATTCAAGACAGACTAAGAAATGGAGTATAAACATTTGGAAAAGAGGCTGGGCTCTCACCTATAATCCCAGCACTTCAGGAGTTTGAGGCTACAGTGACCTATTATTGTCTCCCTGTACTATAGTACGGGTGACAAAAAACTGGAAAAGAATGGAAAACATGAAGAATGGTAGTACAGTTAAACAAATTATACCTGAACATTTTATGCAGGAGAAAAAAAGCCACTTTAAAATAAACGTGGCCTATAATTTTTTATTTTACCAATTTAAAATATTTTAACATAAAACAAAATTAAACTGTGTTGGGGCAAGGCATGTTGACTCATGACTATAATCCTGGCACTCTGGGAGCCGAGGTGGGAGGACTGCTTGGGGCCAGGAGTTTAAGACTAGTCTTGGCAACATAGTAAGACCCTGTCTCTACAAAACAAAACAAAAACCTGGCCGGACACGGTGGCTCATGCCTGTAATCCCAGCACTTTGGGAGGCTGAGGCAGGTGGATCACGGGGTCAGGAGTTTGAGACCAGCCTGGCCAATATGGTGAAACCCCATCTCTACTAAAAATACAAAAATTAGTCAGGCATGGTGGCACGTGCCTGTAGTCCCAGCTACTAGGGAGGCAGAGGCGGAAGAATCCCTTGAACCCAGGAGGCAGAGGCCACAGTGAGCTGAGATTGCGCCACTGTACTCCATCCTGGGTGACAGAGCAAGACTCTGTCTCAAAAAACAAAAAGAAAAACAAAAACTCCAAAACTGTGTGTGTGTGATTGTTAAAGCAGTTCATTTTTGCTGTAAATTCTGAAACATGTAGGAAGAAAAAGTCATTTATTAACCCAATATTCAGAGTAACTATGGTTTAACATTTTCATGTATTTCCTTTAGACTATTTTCTATGCTTTCATTTTTATCAGGAAACTATTCTTCCCCTCTTTATTGACTAAACTATGTTTGAGTCCCTGGTAGTTTATAAAATTAAAGCTAGTTTTTTTATTCATTAATATTTGAAAGATTCTAAGTTTTAGTATTAAAGGAATGTTTCTTTTTTTTTTTTGAGACGGAGTCTCGCTTTGTCGCCCAGGCTGGAGTGCAGTGGCACGATCTCGGCCTCGGCAGTCACTGCAAGCTCCGCCTCCCGGGTTCACGCCATTCTCCTGCCTCAGCCTCCGAGTAGCTGGGACTTCAGGCGCGCAGCACCACGCCCGGCTAATTTTTTGTGTTTTTAGTAGAGACGGCGTTTCACCGTGTTAGCCAGGATGATCTCCATCTCCTGACCTCGTGATATGCCTGCCTCCGCCTCCCAAAGTGCTGGGATTACAGGCGTGAGCCACCGCGCCGGGCCAAAGGAATGTTTCTTAATCTCAATGAAACTGTGAAAGTAAAAATGGCTTCTTTAGATATAGCTGCATTTCTCTTTTTTTATAAACTATGCACTTGCTACCTAATTCTAGTATTGGATTGTCACTGCAGAGAAGCAGTTTATTGACTGTAGCACATTAGATTTAAATGGATTCCCTGGAAGTGAACCAAGTATTATAAATTCCTTACTTGGCAACCTACTCTATACTGGAAGTAAAAAGTTTTCAGGTAAATATGCATATGATGCATATCTCATATAGGGTTGCCAAGAGATATTTCAAAATAATAGATCCCATTTGCGCTGGTGAAATAAAACAATTTAAGGAAGATGAGGTTGTATTTTACTAGAATAAAATTTCACAAACAGATTTTTCTTTTAGGGATACTCTATTGTGAGGCTGGCACCTCTGATGAATTCTAGTAAAGTATTCAGCCTCTCACTTGCTGTCAGGGACCTCTTAAAGATCTGTCCCAGTTCCCACAGCAGGGAGTATAGTTTTGGAAGCAATCTTGGACATCCGTGCTTGACAATAGGCTCTTTAATTGCCACATACTTAAAGATTTCAATCTGACTCGAAACAGAAGCCAAACTTGAAAGTAACCTACTAAGATAACCAATGAAGACAGTGCTCATTCTAAATCTGTATGGGAACTATATAATGTGTCTTTAGCCTTTCTCTGACATGACGTCAACCCACTTAAGTCAGGATCCAAAATTGAAATACTATTCTAGTCCTACCAAGACAATATAAAATTGAAATGTGAAAATATATAGTAAAATAATTTTAGTTGCTTATTTTTCACCTTTTGTCCTTTTATTATAGTCAAGAAAATTAATTTGTATGAAGTGTAAAAATAACATCTTCAGAATGAATCACCCTTATTACATTCTGAAAATAAGAACAGACTGCTATGGAAAAGGCAAACAAGAGTTTCTGGAAATATAAATATGATTGTGGATGCTAAAACTTTAATGAATAGATAACTGATACAAGGGTAATAGTGAAAACTAAATGAGTCATTTGCAGATAAAGCTGAGTAAATCTTAAAAAATGTAGTAAGGGAGGCCAGGTGTGTGGGGAGGGGCGGGAAGGGGATGGGAAGAGGGGGGAGGGGGAGGCGGAAGGGGAGATGGGGCGGAGGGGAGGGGGAGGGGGAGAGGGAAGGGAGGAAGAAAAACATACAGGGAGAAAAAATGGAAAATACAAGGAAAAAAAAAATGATTCCTAGAATGCCATGTGGTACAATATTTGTCTAGTGGGAATTTCAGAAGGAAGAATTGAAAGGTACGAAATAATTTAAAAAATAATACCAGGCCAGGCATGATGGCTCATGTTTATGATCTCAGTACTTTGAGAAGCTGAGGTAGGAGGACTGCTTGAATTCAGGAGTTTGAGACCAGCCTGGGAAAAAGGCGAGACCCTGTCTCTACCAAAAATTTAAAAAGCCAGGCAAAGTGGTATGCACCTGAAGTCTCAGCTATTCAGGAGGCTAAAGAAGGAGACTAGCTTAAGCCGAGGAGTTCAAAGCTGCAGTGAACCATGATCACACCACTATATTCCAGCCAGAATGACAGAGCGAGACCCTGTCTCAAAAAAAAAAAAAAAAAAAGGAAAAGAAAATTCCTCTGAATTTAAGAAACTTTTGAATTTTCAAACTGAAAACCTATCCAGTGCCAAGCAAAATGTGTGTAAAGATCCATGCCCACAAACATCAAGGTGAAATTACATAATTCTAGTGGTAAAGTCTTAAAAACTTATAGAGAAAAACAAATTAAGAGGATAAAACAAAAATATAACAAAACAAAAAGCAATGAAATGATTCAGGCTGGCATTGAAATTCTCATTAGACTGGAGAGTAGGGCCTAGAGCACATGGAGAATATAGGCTAGAGAATGATAGAGTAGTAGTTTCAAAGTTGTGAAGAAAATTATGACACTGAAACTATTATCCAGCCAAATTATTACTCGAGTGTGAGGGCAAGATAAAAACATTTTTAAACATGCAAGGATTCATGATGTTTACCACTATACACATAATAGTACACATTACTTAAGGAGGAACTTCATTTAAAAAAAAATCGTTTACAAGAAAGAGAATGACGTGAGATTTTTAATGCTGCTTCTGAGTACAGCCTAAAAACAAGACAAAGAAAGATGACAAGAAACCAAAAAGAAATCATTTGATGGGATGACTTTTTTTTTTTTTGAGATGGGGTGTTGCTCTGTCACCCAGGCTGGAGTGCAGTGGCACGATCTCGGCTCGCTGCAACCTCCACCTCCTGGGTTCAAGCAATTCTCCTGCCTCAGCCCCCTGAGCAGCTGGGACTTGATGACATTTTTTTTAAAGAGACAGGGTCTTACTCAGGCTGGAGGGCAGTGGCGTGATCATAGCTCACTGCAGCCTCAAACCCCTGGGCTCAAGTGATGGATGATAACTTGAAACATTCTCCCCAAAGCACAGGGGAGATTTTAGTAACTAATGTAGAATTTTTATTTACTATAAATCCAAGCACAATCCTTTCTTGTGTAGTGAATGCTTACATAATCATAATACTACAAATTTCTCATGTTATTTTATTTAAATATTAGATGAATTTACAGACAAAACATAAATCATTTAATAATAGAATATTACAAACTGGGAGAAAGTAAACGAGAGATAAGAATAGAGAATTTGAAGTTATAATGGTAACTTTTGGAAGAAAAAAGAAAACCCAAAAGATTGCTAAAGGGAGTTACTTATGGAGCGTGATAGTAGGGAGAGGTAGGATTTTCCTTTTTAATACAATAATTATCATATATCATCCAAAAGAATGGTTATATGATTTTATCAATAGAATACTGACCAAATGGAGAGAAATAGATACATCTAGAGGTACTGACATTAAAAAAATGTGTTTAAATAAAAAAAGAACTTCAGAAATGATAGTGGATAATTAGATTATCCTATTTATACTAAAAGATTACGAGTGTGTATTTGTTAATTTGTAAGATGTTTTCAGTGTTGTAATAACAACTTACGCAAATGGCAGGGGATTCTGAAGATATTTCATTGTCGTGAAGTATATATATATATGTGTGTGTGTGTGTGTGTATATATATATATATATATGTATTTTTTTTTTTTTTTTTTGAGACAAGAGCCTCACTCTGTCGCCCAGGCTGGAGTGCAGTGGCACGATCTCAGCTTACTGCAACCTCTGCATCCCAAGTTCAAGCAATTCTCCTGCCTCAGCCTCCCAACTAGCTGGGACTACAGGCGCATGCCACCACGCCTGGCTAATTTTTTGTATTTTAGTAGAGACGGGGTTTCACTGTGTTGCCCAGGCTGGTTGTGAACTCTTGAGCTCAGGCGACCTGCCCGCCTTAGCCTCCCAAAGTGCTGGGATTACGGGTGTGAGCCACTGCACCCGGCCGAATTATGTTTTTAATAAGCATAATTCATAGGTTGCACCTTGGTTTTTTTCAGGTCTAGCCTAAATTTTCATTAGCCATTGATTATGTAAGCCTGCACTACTTAACAGTTTTGGTACTATTCTCAAGAGAGTAAGATAGAATTTCAATAATGTTTAAAATATTAATATGTTAATTAATCCAGCTGCTACCTAATCTGGCAAACTTAAGACACATTAGTTATTCTCTCTAGATAGTACTTTATGCTTGGAAAAAAACAAAATGGAACTAAAAACTGACTTTTTTTCATATTGAAAAATTTGAAAACGTATAACATCATAAAAATCAAATTGGATTTCTGGCATTAGGCAACTCCAAAAACTATTAACATTATAACATTATTAACAGTCTATTTCTGCTTTAAACAACATTAAAACATATTTAGTCATAAGTCCTCTCTTTAATAACTTAGTTTTTTCTTACCAGACTATTTTCTTTCCAGGCTTCTGGGAACTTGGGTCTCTGTTTTTCCCTAGACACAAGAACCTGCATATCCTCGAAAGTGGGATGGTTTCCAACCTCTGTCTGAAAAGCCATCTGGTACTCTGGTATGGATTCCCCTGTGGATTTGTAGAAAAGAATGACAGAATAAAATTTCCAATTATCATAAATGATAGAATAACAGGGGTATTTCTGATACCAAGTAAGCAAAAAAATTGTGTCACAATCTTTTTATTTTTCGAACCCCTTCAGGCACATTTGGAAATCCTAAAGAGACGTTGTTGTAGGTTTAATGATTTTTTTTTTTTAGATGGAGTCTCACTCTGTTGCCCAGGATGGAGTGCAGTGGCATGATCTCGGCTCACTGCAACCTCTGCCTCCTGGGTTCAACTGATTCTCTTGCCTTAGCCTCCCGAGTAGCTGGGATTACAGGTGCACACCACCATGCCTGGATAATTTCCATATTTTAGTAGAGATAGGGTTTCACCATGTTGGCCAGGCTGGTCTTGAACTCCTGACCTCAGGTATTCCAGCCTCCTAAAGTGCTGGGATTACAGGTGTGAGCCTCCACGCCCAGTCTAATGCATTATTAATAAATGCTTTGCTTAGAATAGTCTCAAATATTTGTTGATAAATCAAATGGTAGTTTCAATGATGGATAGGTATTTTTAAATGGTTTCTGGTATTACTAAATTCAGGGAAAAAAGACTATTATGTTTATAAGGCATACTTAATACTTGAAAACATGCCTGAACACTGATCCCATGGAGGCGGGTAAAGATGAGGAAAAAGTCCAGGACCCAGTATAACAAATATGCCTACAGAACCAAATATAAGTGGGTGGGTTGAACAGTCACTATGTCTCATTACATCATTGATTCTATTATAGTCCAGCCAGACTGTATCAGATGTTACAAAAATATTTATGATAATGGTCATTTGAAAGAAAAGTCAATATACTTTATTTTTTTTTTTTTTTTTTTTTTTTTTTTTGAGACGGAGTCTTGCGCTGTGTCACCCAGGCTGGAGTGCAGTGGCGCGATCTCGGCTCACTGCAAGCTCCGCCTCCCAGGTTCAGGCCATTCTCCTGCCTCAGCCTCCAAGTAGCTGGGACTATAGGCGCCCGCCACCACGCCCGGCTAGTTTTTTGTATTTTTAGTAGAGACGGGGTTTCACCATGTTAGCCAGGATGGTCTCGATCTCCTGACCTCGTGATCCGCCCGCCTCGGCCTCCCAAAGTGCTGGGATTACAGGCTTGAGCCACCGCGCCCGGCCGTCAATATACTTTAAAAAAATTTTTTTTAAATAAACGGTCTCACTTTGTTGCCCAGGATGGAGTATAGTGGCATGATCACAGCTCACTGTAACTTGAACTACTGTACTCAAGTGGCCTCCCTAGTAGCTAAGACTACAGGAGTGTGCCACCATGCCCAGCAAATTTTTAAAAATATTTTTTAGAGATAAGGTCTTGCCATGTTGCCCAGGCTGGTCTCATACTTCTGCCCTCAAATGATTTTCCCACCTCAGCCTCCCAATGTGCTGAGATTACAGGTGTGAGCCACTGTGCCCAGCCCTAAAAATTCCTTTTAACTAACAGGTAGTATTTAGATCATGTACTTAAATATTATTAACTATTTTATCACTGTTTAATAACCCTGTTCATTGCCAATAAACACAATCAACTGTGATGTTAGGCTTCTGATTTTTACAAAATATAAGAAAATTAAGCTTATGTATATAATATATTGAACCACATAGAAGACTCCTGGGACCAACACTGAGAAAACCAATGATCTAGTAGAAATCATGGAAAAGAACACAGAATGAGAGACTGTTCCTGTGTCTTTACCCATCCTCCCACCCTATTAAAATGACAAGATAAATTAGAAGGAAGAACATCAAGACACAGGAGGATAAGGCATTTAGGTACTAATCTTGGCTTCATCTTGACCTTGGAAAAGTCATTTATCTATCCTGTTTTAGACTTCCTGTAAGCAAAATGGCAATGCAGATCTGCCGCCTTCCTTATATCACTCACATGGAGATAACACAAAGTTATAATGACCCAGATGGAAACCACATTACAAATAAGTTTATGTTTCATTTAAGTTTTTATGTTTCTATCTGAATACTCAAAACAACCCATAAATACTTGCCCTCCACCAGTATTAAAAAAGATTTACAAAGATTAATTCTATTATCTATGCAGCATTGCCCAAGTTTATTGTTAACACTGCCTATGTATAAATACAAGTGATTTTCACATACTGTAAACATTTAAGCAGATACTTAGTGTTGATCAATAACATCAACATTGAACTTGAGAGATAAAATTAAAGGATTTAATAATCATGCCAGTTAGTATAAAACTTTCTTCCTTGAAACCTCATGTGATAAAACCTTACCCTATACCATCTGTGAACTGCAAGATATTTACTAATGTATCTGATCTGTCTCTGAGACACACACACAACACAAACACATACCTTCCAAGTGTTATTATTTTCTTTTTCAAATGCTGGTTTAGTAGAATAACTAAAAATTCACAATTTTACTCTTTTAAAAAATTAGGTCCAAATTAAAATTTTTAAACTTGCTAAAGGAAATTGAAGCACAATCTTTTATGAATGCAATGGTTAACAATTACCAAATAAATTTCCACTAAATCTTCACAGTTCAAAATCTAATTGTTCAATAGAAACTTGTGTACCACTAACTGAGTGTTAGGTATTAGAGATACAAAGGTGAATGTTAATGACAAAAATCATCATCATGAAAGATATTAACCTTACTGGATTTCCTTAAAACCTTACTGGATTTCCTTACTATCACTGGATTGCTCAAGGAAAGTTTATAATCTCATTTTCTTTAGAACTGCCCAAAATATCTTATGGTAATATCTAGCACTATCAGATACCATTCCCTGCTTCTCATCCCATTTGCCACTTGTTAACTATGTCTCTATCAGTTAGAGACCCTTTTTAGCTCCCTTCTCAAATTACACTTATTCTTTCTTCCTTTTTCTATCTCTCCCTTTTTTCTTCCTTCTCCCTCTTCCGTTTAAACTTTGTAGCATTTCACTCTTCCTCTGTAATACCGATAATTCATTTATTTTACTAACATTTTATAGAGAAGTAACCTTCATTACATAGTGTTTCCATTTAATAATACAGCACATACTGCATTTTGAGGTATATCATAAAAGTTTAAAAAATGTTTTATAAGAATTTTATAACTATTATACACTATTCTCTAGGTTTATTAATATATTTATATGATCCTTTTTTTTTTACTTCCACCTCATTTAATTGTTAAAATTTTCAAGAGTGCCCTATATCCCTTGACTGTGCTTTTAAAATACTTTCCCCTCCTATATACACTCTGTAACATGATGTCTGTCTTCTATATTCCACAGAAACTCTTCTAAGAATACCAATGACCTACTCCTATTCAAATTCAAAAATCATTCCTCAGTTCTGTTTCCTCTTGACCTTTCAATTACATCTATTGCCATCAATCTTGGGAGGTTTTTTATTTTTATTTTTTAATCAGCTTCCTCACACTGAAATCTTAGTTCTTAAAGTTTTCGAATACTGACTTACAAGGCATTAGGATTTTTCAGTTTTCTCACTATTTTTCTGATCATTTGTCTTCTTAATTAACCTACTTCATGGGGGTAGTACCCCAATATTCAGTCATTATTCACCTATTTTTCTTTCTTTTTATGTGTCCAGTTAAAGGAGTGCATCGACTCATAAGTTCTCAGTTACCATCTCTATGTAGACAACTCCCAAATAACCATTTTAATCTTAAATTTCCATCTTATTTTTAATTGTCTTTAAAAATTTAGTTATCTGTCAATACTCCATCAAAAAGTATCCATGATTAACTCATCTTTCTAATGTATATCAATATTTCTAAGTTTCTGGTTGTCACCCTCACCCTCACTTTTTTTTTTTTTGAGACAGAGTCTCGCTTTGTCACCCAGGCTGGAGTGCAGTGGCGCGATCTCTGCTTACTGCAACCTCTGCCTCCCCGGTTCAAGCAATTCTCTTGCTTCAGCCTCCCGAGTAGCTGGGATTACAGGCGTCCACAACCAAGCCTGGCTGATTTTTTGTATTTTTAGTACAGATGGGGTTTCACCATGTTGGTCAGGCTGCTCTCCAACTCCTGACCTCAGGTGATCCACCCGCCTTGGCCTCCCAAAGTGCTAGGATTACAGGCCTGAGCCACCGTGCCCAGCCAACCTCTGAATATTTCTCAATTCCTTTGAATCTCATTCTTTTTTATTTTTTGACATGGAGTCTTGCTCTGTCGCCCAGGCTGGAGTGCAGTGGCGCAATCTCGGCTCATTGCAACCTCTGCCTCCCAGGTTCAAGCGATTCTCCTGCCTCAGCCTCCCAACTAGCTGGGATTACAGGTGCGCACCACTACACCTGGCTAATTTTTCTATTTTTAGTACAGCACGGTTCCACCATGTTGGCCAGGCTGGTCTTGAACTCCTGACCTCGTGATCCACGCCCCCTCAGTCTCCCAAAGTGCTGGGTTTATAGGCATGAGCCACCGCACCTGGCCTGAATCCCATTCTTTTAATAGATAACCACAAGTACAGATTTCTTCTCTGCATTTTCTCCCAGATTTGCCTCTCCCCATTTCCATATCCAAGATTACAGGGTATTTTAGAGCAACTCTCTTCTTATTCCTTTTTTTTTCTTTTATTGTGGTAGAATATACATAACATAAAACTTACCATTTTAACCATTTTTAAGTGTACCATTCTGTGGTATTAAGTACATTCACACTATTGTACAACCATTACCACTATCCATTTCTAGAACTGTTTGGTCTTCCCAAACTGAAACTCTGTACCCATTAAACAATAACTCTCAATTTCTTTTTCCTTTTTTAAGCCCCTTCTAGTTCTATTTCTATTTTAATTAATCCTATATATTTGCTAAAATAATCTTCTGAAAACAAGATTTAATTGCCTTTCCCTCTTCAAACATTTGATATCGTTCTTTATTATTTATCAGATCAAAAGCAATAGTCATTCTTTGAACACAGTTTTTCAAAAAATATTGCTTGTAGGAGTATACTAATCTGATGAAAAAATCATTTCAGTCAGACATGCTTCTGAAACGAAAATCTTACATGAGACTATTAACAAAGAAATTACCAAACTGTGGTCAAAGTTCTAATAATACAATACTTTGGGTATGGGTGTGGTGGCTCATGCCTGTAATCTCAGCATTTTGGGAGGCCGAGGCAGGAGGATTACTTGAGCCCAGGAGTTCGAGGCCAGCCTGGGCAATACAGCAAAACCCTGTCTCGACAAAAAATGAAATATTAGCCGGGCGTGGTGGCATGCACCTGTAGTCCTAGCTACTCAGGAGGCTGAGCAGGAAGACTGCTTGAGCCTAAGAATTCAGGGCTGCATTGAGCTATGACTGCACCACTGCACTCCAGTCTGAGCAAGAGTGAGACCCTGTCTGTAAAAAACAAAACAAAAAAAGTACTTGGTATTTTGTTTTTTGAGACCAAGTTTCGCTCTTGTTGCCCAGGCTGGAGCACAATGGTGCAATCTCAGCATTGCAACCTCCGCCTCCCAGGTTCAAGCAAGTCTCCTGCCTCAGCCTCCCGCCTCAGCCTCCCAACTGGTGGGATTACAGGCATGCGCCACCATACCCAGCTAATTTTGTATTTTTACTAGAGAGAGGGTTTCACCATGTTGGTCAGGCTGGTCTCGAACTCCTGACCTCAGATGATCCACCCGCCTTGGCCTCCTAAAGTGCTGGGATTACAGGTGTGAGCCACCACACCTGGCCAAAAAAAGTACTTGCTGATACTACTGCAATTACTGCTATTTTCACAAAAATGCCTCAATTGAATCTCTGTACTTTTAATTAACTAGAAAACATACTTCTAGATAACTGATTGACCTGTACTTAATCTAAATAATCACTGATTTATTTCATTATATTTTTGAATTACAAACTAATGTTTGGCCTGGTGCAGTGGCTCACTCTTCTAACCCCAGCACTTTTGGAGGCTGAAGTGGGCAGATCACTTGAGCCCAAGAGTTTGAGACTAGCCTGAGCAACACGGTGAAACCTTGTCTCTACAAAAAAAATATAAAAATGAACCAGGCTTGGTGGTGCATGCCTGTAGTCCCAGCTACTAAGAGGCTGAGGTGGGAGGATCACCTGAGCCTGGGGAGGTCAAGACTGCAGGGGGCTGTGATCACACCACTGCATTCCAGCCTAGGTGACAGAGTGAGGCTCTGGCACTTAAAAAAGTTATATATATATATATATATACACACACACACACACTAGATACATATATATGTGTAATACATATATATTAGATATATATAAACTAATGTGTAGTGCGGTCTTTAAAGCCAAACAATTCAACTCCACTATTAATCTTTTTTTTTTTTTTTTTGAGACAGAGTCTCGCTCTGCCGCTGGGGCTGGAGTGCAGTGGCCGGATCTCAGCTCGCTGCAAGCTCTGCCTCCTGGGTTTACGCCATTCTCCTGCCTCAGCCTCCCGAGTAGCTGGGACTACAGGCGCCCGCCACCTCGCCTGGCTAGTTTTTTGTATTTTTAGTAGAGACGGGGTTTCACTGTGTTAGCCAGGATGGTCTCGATCTCCTGACCTCGTGATCCGCCCGTCTCAGCCTCCCAAAGTGCTGGGATTACAGGCTTGAGCCACCGCGCCCGGCCTATTAATCTTTTTAAATTAAATAGCTCCATTTCATAAATTTGTCCAATGCTAGTTCCTTTTTCTATGCTTTCAAAGGTGTTATTCCTAAAAGGCAGTGGCCACACAGATCAAATCATCTGTATAGCACACCTAGAAGAATGCAATGCCAGATTTACAAAGTTTTTAGATGATACCATTAGATGTAATCCCTAAGAAGGGGAGGAAAACTATAAATTCATTTGGCTATTTTAAGTAAGTCTCAAACATTCACTTGAATGAGTATTCTTTCTCTTTTTTTGAGACAGAGTCTTGCTCTGTTACCCAGGCTGGAGCGCCATGGTGTGATCTCAGCTCACTGCAACCTCCGCCTACTGGGTTCAAGCAATTCTTCTGCCCCAGCCTCCCAGGTAGCTGGGACTACAGGTGCTCACCACCATGCCTGGCTAATTTTTGTATTATTAGTAGAGACGGGGTCTCACCATATTGGCCAGGCTGTTCTTGAACTCCTGACCTCGTGATCTGCCTGCCTCGGCCTCCCAAAGTGCTAGGATTACAGGTGTGAGCCACCGTGCCTGGTCTTTTTTTTTTTTTTAAGACAGTTTTGCTCTTGTTGCCCAGGCTGGAGTATAATGGCGAGATCTTGGCTCACTGCAACCTCCGCCTCCCGGGTTCAAGTGATTCTCCTCTGTCAGCCTCCTGAGTAGCTAGGATTACAGGTGCATGCCAGCACGCCTGGCTAATTTTTGTATTTTTAGTAGGGACGGGGTTTCATCATATTGGTCACGTTGGTCTCGAACTCCTGACCTCACGTGATCCGTAAGCCTCGGCCTCACAAAGTGCTGGGATTACAGGCATGAGCCGCTGCATCTGGTCAATGAGTATTCTTTCATTGAAAGGAAGGAAGAAGAGGAAAGAAGAGGAAGGGAAGGAGATAAGGTGAGAGGAGAAGAGGAAGGAAGGAAGGAAGAAAGAAGGAAAGAAGGAAGGAGGGAGAAAGGGAACGTGAAAAAAAAAGAAAAGGAAAAAGTGTTTACAAATAGTTCATTGCTTCTAATTCCTTATGGGGTCAACTCAGTAAACATCCTAAGTGTAGCTTGTCTCAAACACTCAGATGGTGCACAAGGAAAATGTTGACTGCTAAAGCAATCAGAGACCAAACAAAACACAGTTAGATAAGCTATTATTGGCAATTAATTAAACTGCACTCAGATGAAAACCTAGAGTACGCTAAAAAAAGAAATTCCTAATTTGCATCCTTCTGCTAATAATGTTTCTAAACACTAGATGGCAATGAACTAAAGGTTTAAATGAAAGTAAAAAGATTCTTACATAAAAGTTGAGTTATGTACTATAGGTAGAGAAAGAAGATATAACTGCTTCACTTCAAAACATACCAACTTTTGACAGTAGTTTTTACCTGGGAAGAGGTCTGTACATCTCATAAATATCTCCCAATAGATTAGTCCAAGAGCATACATGTCTACTTGTTTCAAAGCTGATTCACAGTCCCTCAAGTTCACAGCTCCTTCTAGCACTTCTGGTGCCATGTATCTGATAGTGCCAACCTGATAAATTAGAGTGATATATTTTAGAGAGAGAATGTAGCATATTCTGAAGCACAGACATTAGACCAGAAGTT
This sequence comes from Theropithecus gelada, assembly GCF_003255815.1. NCBI lineage: Eukaryota > Metazoa > Chordata > Mammalia > Primates > Cercopithecidae > Theropithecus > Theropithecus gelada. The sequence goes on along the minus strand of NC_037680.1, from coordinate 79,237,682 downwards.
GTATGTACATCTTAGTCATGTCAATGTTATTTGACCCTAACCATGTCATTAAACCTTTCTATAACTTATTTTTTACCTATAAAATGCCCTTCCTGAATAATTAAACTGTGGTAAACCCATTTTAGTGAATACTATTAATCAATCAAAAAGAATGAGCTAGACTTTCCTATGCATATCAACATAAATAATCTGTAAGACACAGTGAAAAAAATTGCAAAACAATATGTATACAACTTATATTTTTTTTAACTTAATATTTTTTAAAATTCACAAAAATACAGCTCAGTGGCTGGGTGCGGTGGCTCATGCCTGTAATCTTAGCACTTTGGGAGGCCAAGACAGGCCGATCACGAGGTCAAGAGATAGAGAACATCCTGGCTAACATGGTAAAACCCCGTCTCTACTAAAAAAATATAAAAAATTAGCCGGGCGTGGTGGCGGGCGCCTGTAGTCCCAGCTACTGGGGAGGCTGAGGCAGGAGAATGGTGTGAACCCGGGAGGCAGAGCTTGCAGTGAACCATTATCGCACCACTGCACTCTAGCCTGAGAGACAGAGAGAGACTCTGTCTCAAAAAAAAAAAAAAAAAAAAAAAAATACAGCTGGGTGTGGTGGCTCACACCCATAATTGCAGCACTTTGGGAGGCCGAGGAGGGTGGATCACCTGAGGTCAGGAGTTCAAGACCACCCTGACTAACATGGAGAAACCTCGTAGCCACTAAAATACAAAAAAATTAGCCGGGCATGGTGGTACATGCCTGTAATCCCAGCTACTCAGGAGGCTGAGGCAGGAGAATTGCTTCAACTTGGGAGGCAGAGGTTGCGGTGGGCTGAGATGGCACCATTGCACTCCAGCCTGGGCAATAAAAGTGAAACTCCATCTTAAAATAAATAAATAAATAAAATCACAAAAATATATATATGTTGTGTACAGACAAGTATATATGAATGCAGAGAACAAAGTTGGGAAGGATATGCTCCACATTGTAATGGTGATTATCAGAAGGTGGACTGTTATCTTCAACTTGGTAACTTTACCCTTGCCTCAAAAATCAGTTCCTACAAATTTGTTCCTAACGCTTGTAAAAATGACTTGGAATGGCATTGAGTTCCAAAATAAACTAATGAAATTTACAAAGGCCTTTATGAGATGTCTTTTATATTTCCTAATTTTGTAATTCCTAGTATTCTATAACTGGCAGTATATGAGGATAATTGTCCTGAGTCTTACTCTGTCACCCAGGATGGAGTGCAGTGGCACAATCTCAGCTTACTGCAACCTCCACCTCCTAGGTTCAAGCGATTCTCTTGCCTCAGCCTCCTGAGTAGCTGGGATTACAGGTGCGTGCCACTGCATCCGATTAATTTTTGTATTTTTAGTAGAGACAGGGTTTCACCATGTTGGCCAGGCTGGTCTCGAACTCCTGACCTCAGGTGATCCACCCACCTGGGCCTACCAAGTGCTGGGATTACAGGCATTAGCCACCACGCCCAGCCAGTAGATGTTTGAATTAAATTCATTATCATTTCAAAGCACATCAGTGTGATACCTTTTGTATGCACTCACCTCGCTTATGGCTGCATTATCTTCCTCCCCTGGGCGTACCAGTCTATTTCCAGTCAGCCTCATGGACAATCCAAAGTCACTAATAACACAGGTTCCATCATTTTTCACTAGGACATTTCTGCTGTTTAAATCTCGATGGGAAATTGCAGGTTTATAATGATCTGTTTGGATAATTTCAAATATTTATCAATGAGTAAAAGGGACTACTGAACATGAAATGAACACACATAAATATAGAGGTAGTGTTATTTTTCTGTTCATTAATTTTCTAATAACAAAAAAAAGACAAATCAAAATTTCAACTCACACTCATCACTATTCTCTAATATATTTTATAATATAACTCCTGTTGCATGTATAGTTAATTAAACATTTAAACTAACAAACATGATGCCGCTTCAGATTCTAACACACACTTTTTTTTTTTTTCTTCATTTATGGTATAGGGCTGTAAAAGGAGGCAATATAGAAAGGAATATTTGGTATAAACACCAAAAAAAAAAAAAGTCTGCTTGTCTAAAATAAGTATCAGTGAAAAACTAATGGAGCTCCAAAATTTTAATGTAAATCTTAAACTGCTCTCCTGTGGCTTAACAGATCAAATCTGTGACAGCACATTCCAATTCTGCCCTGAGGTTGAGCCATATCTCTAAGCCCATCTCAGCTTTTCAAATCTAACCAGAAATAGTTTTACAATGGTTTGGAGAAACAAGTGAAGGAAGTGGTATCTCTCACCAAGATACGAAAACTTGTTTTTCTGATTTTATAGAAGCAAAGTAGTGTTATGTTCCTTCTATTGCTTTTTTATCCCTATCATAGGACTACAGGTTCCATGAAGGCGGAAAGAGAACATCTTTTACCTGACTTTAAAAGGTTTGGCACAGAGTAGACCCAAAGTAAATGCTTGCTGACTGAAAGAATGAATCTAACCTAAGCCTCTCACCAAATATAATTACATTATATTTTTCTTTTATGTAGGGAAATCTTATATAAACCTTATATTAAATAAAACCATAGCTCTGGAACTGAAAAAAAATTCTATAGCACAATTTCTGAAATTTAAAATATCTGCCTAGGTATAGAGAAAAACAGAGCAATAAGAACAAAGTCAATACATTTACTGAGGATTTGTATTTTGGCACAAATAGACTCAGTATTGAGATGTATTACTCTCATTAATGAGCATTCAAATGCAATTTCACCAATAATGCAACTATAAATAATAATAATCCTTGATATAAAAAAATTAAGCACCAGTACAATTTGAAGAAAAAATAGGAATTACCAAGTTTCTTCACCTCAGAGTTGATTTCTTTCTCATTTCCTCCCTTACCCACTTCCTATTCTCCAGTCTTCCAAAGCTTGTATTAACTTGGCTCCTACTCAGTTCCTGCAAGAGCTGCATTTCTTACTCTGGATAAAGCCACAACATAAGTATATGTCGTACAATCTTGAACTAATATTTATATAGGAAAACTCATGGAAACACTGGAATATATTTATATAATAATACCAAATCAATGGGTAGAACTATAGACTGCCCTTTTGAGACAGGTTTTCCCTTTCAAACTTCCCTCTGTACTCATTTTAATTTTCTTTATTTGGGTGTGGAAGGAGGGTGGAACATACAATAATTCTGCCCTGGGCAGAATACTGCAGTAGGCAAATATCTCAAAGGAAAGCACAACAAGATATTAGTTATACATATATTTTTAAAACCCGAACAAAAATAGTCAATCTATGGATATTTACACACACATATTGCCAGTGCTATCCCACCTGCCCTCCCAACGACATGAAAACTATATACAAACTACTTAACAGTAATTTTCTGGTGAAGTCTGAGTTGTCTGTATCTATTTTCTGGTCAGCTATTTCGTTGGTAATAAGCATGCATTGCTATTATAATATGGAAAAAATTCACAGGGAGATCTTATTACAAAGAAATAAATAGGTTCAATTTTTCCTTATTCTGAAGCAACAAACAGCTGAATAAGTAATAACAGTGTAATTCCTTACTACCAAATTTCTACCCTAAATAACAAAGTTATATCTGAAGATGCTGGGAAGGACAGAATTCAGTGAAAGAGCACTTCAAGTAAAAATATTATAGTATAGGCATACAGATGATCTTTCACTTACAGATGGTTTGATTTATGATTTCTCAACTTTACATTGGTGTGAAAGCAGTAAACAATCAGTAGAAACCATACTTCATTCCTTTTTTTCACTTTCAGAACAGTATTCAATAAATCACATGAGATATTCAATCTATTATAAAGTAGACTTTGTACTGGATGATTTGGCCAACTGTAGGCTAATTAAGTGTTCTGAGTATATTTAAGATAGTTTAGGCTAAGTTATGATGTTCAGTAGGTTAAATGTATTAAATGCATTTTCAACTTACAATATTTCTAACTCATGATCTTTTTCTTTTTTTCTTTCATTTTTTTAAAACAGGGTCTCGCTCTGTTGCTCAGGCTGGAGTACAGTGGCAAGATCTTGGCTCACTGCAGCCTCCTGGGCTCAGGCAATCCTCCTACCTCAGCCTCCTAAATAGCTGGGACTACAGGTGCATGCCACCACAGCCAGCTAATTTTTTAATTTTTGTAGAGACGGGGTCTCACTATGTTGCCAAGGCTGGTCTCAAACTTCTGAGCTCAGGAGTTTGATTCTCCCGCCTCGGCCTCCTAAAGTGCTTGGGATTACAGAGATGAACTACCATGCCCAGCCAATTTATAATCAGTTCATTGGGATGTAATCCCATTGTAAGTCAAGAAACATCTGTACTTGGGAATTTTATTTATTTATTTATGAGACGGAGTCTCGCTCCGTCGCCCAGGCTGGAGTGCGGTGGCGGCAATCTCAGCTCACTGCAACCTCTGCCTTCCGGGTTCAAGCGATTCTCCTGCCTCAGCCTCCCGAGTAGCTGGAACTACAGGCACGTGCCACCATGCCCAGTTAATTTTTTTGTATTTTTAGTAGAGGCGGGGTTTGACCATGTTGGCCAGAATGGTCTCGATTTCTTGACCTCATGATCCACCCACCTCGGCCTCCCAAAGTGCTGGGATTACAGGTGTGAGCAACGGCGCCTGGCCAGGGAATATCTTTTAAATAATCAGGTAAAAAACATAAATTCTGAGCGGCCGCAGTGGCTCACGCCTGTAATCCCAGCTCTTTTGGAGGCTGAGGCAGATGGATCACCTAGGGTCAGGAGTTTGAGACCACCCTGGCCAACATGGTGAAACCTTGTCTCTACTAAAAATACAAAAAATTAGCCCAGCATGATGGTGGGTGTCTATAATCCCAGCTACTTTGGAGGCTGAGGCAGGAGAATCGCTTGAACCCAGGAGGCGGAAGTTGCAGTGAGCTGAGATTATGCCATTACACTACAGCCTGGACAACAGAGTGAGACTCTGTCTCAAAAAAAAACCAAAAAACCCATAAATTCAAATAGCTACTATATTTACATGCAATAGCAGCATCTATGTACTCAGTTTTTAAAAAGGTGACTATTACCCTTATTTAGTGGTAACATTAGCTAATGTTTCAGAGTAACTGTTCTGTTTAAATAAAACTTAGGCCGGGCGCGGTGGCTCAAGCCTGTAATCCCAGCACTTAGGGAGGCCGAGACGGGCGGATCACGAGGTCAGGAGATCAAGACCATCCTGGCTAACATGGTGAAACCCCGTCTCTACTAAAAAAATACAAAAAACTAGCCGGGCGAGGTGGCGGGCGCCTGTAGTCCCAGCTACTCAGGAGGCTGAGGCAGGAGAATGGCGTAAACTCGGGCGGCGGAGCTTGCAGTGAGCTGAGATCCTGCCACTGCACTCCAGCTTGGGCGACAGAGCGAGACTCCGTCTCAAAAAAAAAAAAAATAAAATAAAAATAAAATAAATAAATAAATAAAACTTATATCTGATGGCAATCATTCTTTTCAGCCTACATTTGACTTGAAACCTTGCTAAATTATGCAAGCCTTGAAAAGGATGGTATTTTAAGTTCTGTGCTAAGCCAACGTTTTAAAGGCAGTATAATATTTAAGAGCTAAGTGGACACAGTCCAGTGGTTAATGTGCTAAAGCACTACAGTAAGTGCATCAAGTTGCTGACACAGGCAATACTTTGGACAATTCTGTATTTAAGAGAAGCAAGATGTCAAGATAAATGAACTGATAAATTATTCAGGATAAATTATTTATACATGAAGTATCAGCTAGAAAAGATGATCCATGCTAATATACAATGGAACAAAGATCTAAGAAACTGATATATTAAAGTTCTCTTCACTAAAGATGTCAGAAAGATTGAAAAAATAATGTCAAGGCTATAATATGACAAGAAAATGCAGCAAGGGATGAGGGTAGAAGAAAGCACAAAGACAGAATTATAGCAAAGTTAACTTAGGGGTGTCTATGAGGTGAGGTGTATATTGAAACAAACTGAGAAAGCAAATGTATTAAAGAGATGCTCCAAGCTGGGCGCGGTGGCTCACACCTGTAATCCCAGCACTTTGGGAGGCTAAGGCGGGCAGATCACCTGAGGTCGGGAGTTCAAGATCAGCTTGACCAACATGGAGAAACCCCATCTCCACTAAAAATACAAAATTAGCCGGGCATGATGGCGCATGCCTGTAATCCCAGCTACTCGGGAGGCTGAGGCAGGAGAATTGCTTGAACCCGGGAGGCGAAGGTTGCAGGGAGCTGAGATAGTACCACTGCACTTCAGCCTGAGCAGCAAGAGCTAAACTCTGTCTCAAAAAAAAAAAGATGCTCTGAACAACTAGCAAAAATATGCATGAAAGGTGAGGAAGACCACAGTTATGACAAGGAATATAACTACATAGCTCTGAAACACGAGCAAAGACTAAACCCCACAACGTATTCTTCTCTTCCTACCTAGTAACAGAACCCAATATCATTTGAGGCAGCAATGCAAGCAGGAAACAACAACAACAACTATATTCCCAGGCTCTTTTGGAACTAAGTGTGGACTAGGTTCTGGGAAACAAACAAGCATAGGAGTGGGACTTCTGGAGACAGAAAGGGACAATTCCTTTTACCTTCCCTTACTTTTCCCTGCTGACTGGCATGATGGACAATGAGGTGACTTTGAAATGAAAGCCAGCCAGGCACGGTGGCTCATGTCGGTAATCCCAGCACTTTGGGAGGTGGAGGTAGGCGGATCACCTAAGGTCAGGAGATCGAGACCATCTTGGCCAACATGGTGAAACCCCATGTCTACTAAAATTACAAAAATTAGCTGGGCGCATGCCTGTAATACTTGGGAGGATGAGGCAGGAAAATTGCTTGAACCAGGGAGGCAGAGGTTGCCATGAGCTGAGATTGTGCCATTGCACTCCACCCTGGGGAACAGAGCGGGACTTGTCTCAAAAAAACAAACAACAACAACAACAACAAAAAACTCATGTACCTCATAATATACACTACTATGTATGCACAAAAATTAAAAATTAAAAACAATTAATGATGCACTGTAGTTCACTTAAACAAAATAAATACAAGGAAAATATAGCCTAGCTAAGAGGTTCTTAACCTAAGGTCCATAAATGGGCTTTAAAAAGTCTGAAAATGCCCTAGAATCAAAAGAACATTTTTTTCTTTTATTTATTTACTTATTTTTCTTTTTTGAGATGGAGTTTCGCTCTTGTTTATTCTCCTGCCTCAGCCTCCCGAGCAGCTGGGATTACAGGCACCTGCCACCATGCCTGGCCAATTTTTTTTTGTATTTTTAGTAGAGATGGGGTTTCACCATGTTGGCCAGACTGTTCTCCAACTCCTGACCTCAGGTGATCCACCCGCCTTGGCTTCCCAAAGTGTTGGGATTACAGGCGTGACCCACTGTGCCTATCCTTATTTATTTTTCAGACATAGTCTTGCTCTGTTGCCCAGGCTGGAGTGCAGTGGCAAGATATTGGCTCACTGTAACTTCCACCTCCCAGGCTCAAACAATCTTCTCACCTTACCCTCCTGAGGTGCGCACTACTATGCCTGGCTAAATTTTTTATACTTTTTGTAGAGACAGGGTTTCACCACATTGGTCTTCAACTCTTGGGCTCTCTGCCTGTCTCAGCCTCCCAAAGTGTTGGGATTTCAGGTGTGAGCCATGGTACCTGGTCTCTTTTATTTTAAACTCAGGGGTACATGTGCAAGTTTGTTATCTGGGTTTATAGTAGGATGCTGAGGTTTGACGTACAAATGATCCTGTTACTCAGGTAATGATCATAGTACCCAACAGTTAGTTTTTTAGCCCTTGCCCTTCTCCCTCTCTCCCCACTCCAGTAGTCCCTAGTTTCTACTGCTGTCATCTTCATGTCCATGAGTACCCGATGTTTACGTCCCACTTATAAAGTAAGAAAATGTGGTATTTGGTTTTCTGTTCCTGCTTAGCATAACCTACTCCGGCTCCATCCATGTTGCTGCAAAGGACATGATTTCATTCTTTTTTATGGCTGTGTAGTATTCGATGGTGTATGTGTAACACATTTTCTTTTTCTTTTTGAGATGGAATTTCACTCTTGCTGCCCAGGCTGGAGTGCAATGGCACAATCTCAGCTCACCACAACCTCCGCCTCCCGGGTTCAAGAAATTCTCCTGCCTCAGCCTCCCGAGTAGCTGAGATTACAGGCATGCACCACCACGCCCAGCTAATTTTGTATTCTTAGTAGAGATGGGGTTTCTCCATGTTGGCTCAGGCTGGTCTTGAACTCCTGACCTCGGGTGATCCGCCCACCTCAGCCTCCCAAAGTGCTGGGATTACAGGCGTGATCCACCGCGCCTGGCCATGTAACACATTTTGTATATCCAGTCCACTGCTGATGGGCAACTAGGTTGATTCCATATCTTTGCTATTGTGGATAGTGCTGTAAAAAACAGAAGACCTGTGTCTTTCTGGTAGAATTATTTGTTTCTTTTTGGATATATACCCAGTAATAGGATTGATGGGTCAAATGGTAGTTCTGTTTAAAGTTATTTGAGAAATCTCCAAACTACTTTCCACAGTGGCTGAACTAATTTATACTCCCACCAATAACGTATAAGTGTTCCCCTTTCTCCACAGTCTCAACAGCATTCGTTGTTTTTTGACTTTTCATTAACAGCCATTCTAACTGGTGTAAGATTGTATTATCATTGTGGTTTTGATTTGCATTTCTCTGATGATTAGTGATATGGAGCATTTTTTCATATATTTGTTGGCCGCTTATATGTTGTCTTCTGACAAGTGTCTATTGATGTCATTTGCCCACTTTTCAATGTGGCTGTTTTTTGCTTGTTCAATTGTTTAAGTTCCTTATAATTCTGGATATTAGACCTTTGTTGGATGTGCAGTTTGCAAATTTTTCTCTCATTTGTAGGTTGTTTACTCTGTGGATAGTTTCTTTTGAAAAGAACATTTTCTAAGTATGCTCGCATTTATATGTTGGAGGAAGAATGTTCAGAGTATGAACAGGAATTCATTTTTCTTTTATTTTGAGACAGTGTCTCACTCTGTCACCAGGCTGAAGTGCAGTGGCATGATCATAGCTCACTGCAATCTAGAATTCCTGGGCTCCAGCGATCCTCCCACCTCAGCCTCCTGAGAAGCTGGGACCACAGGTGTGTTCCACCACCTCCAGCTGATTAAAAATTCTTTTTGTAGAGATGGGGGTCTGACTATGTTGTCTAGGCTGGTTTTGAACTCTTGGGCTCAAGCAGTCCTTCTGCCTAGGCCTCCCAAAGTGTTGGGATTATAGATATGAGTCACTGCACCCAACTCAGAAATTATTGATGGACAAGAATTTTTTTTTTTTTTTTTTTTTTTTTTTGAGAGGGAGTCTCGCTCTGTCACCCAGGCTGGAGTGCAGTGACGTGATCTCAGCTCACTGCAACCTTTGCCTCCCAGGTTCAAACGATTCTCCTGCCTCAGCCTCCTCAGTAGCTGGGAATACAGAAGCGCGCCACCACGCCTGCCTAATTTTTGTACTTTTAGTAGAGACGGGGTTTCACCATGTTGGTCAAGTTGGTCTCAAACTCCTGACCTCATGATCCGCCCGCCTCAGCCTCCCAAAGTTTTCGTATTACAAGCATAAGCCACCGTGCCCGGCCAGAATTAAATTCTTAATGGCCCCTATAAGTCTTGAAGTTCTTTTTCTTTCATTTTTTTTGTTTTTTGAGACAGGATCTCCCTCTGTCACTCAGGCTGGAGTGCAGTGGGATGAACACAGCTCACTACAACCTAGACCTCCTGGACTCAAAGCAATCCTCCCACCTCAGCCACCTAAGTAGCTCAGATTATGTGCGCATGCCACCACATCTGGCTAACTTTTCTACATTTTATAGAGAAAGGGTCTCACTATGTTGCCCATGCTGGTCTCCAACTCCCGTGCTCAAGTGATCCCTGAGATCACTTGAATGCTCCAAGTGTTGGGATTACAGCCATGAGTCACCATGCCAGCCAAAGTTCTTTCTCTTATTCTTCCTGTTATATTTCTTTTCTTTTTTTCTTTAAAATTATTTGTTTCTCATCACAAAGTACAGGGAATGGAATACAATGCCTGTAATCCCTTGGGTACATATATTCCTAGCCTATACATCCATAAATACCCTGTACAACACCAGGCTCATACTGTTCCTAGAAGCATTTTCTCACATCCTAACAGCTGCAGAGTACAGTATATGACAAGGTAGGAAGTATAAACAGATTCCCCATTCACAAGGTAGGGCACCTCTTTAATTAGTGTTCCTATACACATTTGCTATTTTTTTGTTTTGTTTTGTTCTTGTTTATTCTGAGACAGAGTCTAGCTGTCAGCCAGGCTAGAATACAGTGGTGTGATTTCAGCTAACTAGAACCTTCACCTCCCAAGCTCAAACAATCCTCCCAGCTCAGTCTCCCAAGTAGCTGGGACTACAGGTGCATGCCACTATGTCCAGCTAATGTTTGTATTTTTTGTAAAGACAGGGTTTCACCATGTTACCTGGGCTGGTCTCAAACTCCTGAGCTCAAGCGATCCACCTGCCTTGGTCTCCCAAAGTGTTAGGGTTACAGGCATGAATCATCGCACCTGGGCTGCTAACATTCCAACTGAAGTAGCTGGTTGTTTTTACTAATGATTTGATGAAACTCTCTTGCAAACAAGTACATCATAGACAAATTATGTCTGCACAACTCTTAGAGTTGTTTAAAGTAACCTAATAGAAAGACAGTGACTAAGATTCATTTCTTATCTCCAGCTTTGTAAGTCCCAGGCTGCCTATGGCACCTGGACTGTTGCCCCTGGGTCCCCTACATCCCCATGGCAACAATGGAAGAAGGGCAGGCCAGGACAAGAATGAGGAATAAACAGTCTTTACTGGACTCACACTAGGAGTCTGTGGGCCTTGAGCACCTTCATGTATTTGTCAATGTTCTTTTCAGCCTTTTCCCATAGCCTCATGAGCTGCTTTTCTTCTGGTAATAGATCTTCTGGTAATAGACCTTTCTCTTCTCTCATGGTGGCTGTCATTGTCTGGTATTTCCAGTCAACCTTGTGAGCCCAGTGCCCCAGGTAGGGCAAACTTCCTTCGAGGCTTCGGACATATGACCCTGAGGGTGGCAGAAACCGCCATCTGCTTTTTCTTGTCATATGGCAGTGGGATTCCATCAAACACCTTGAAGTGATCCAGGGAAGCCTAGCCTTGATTGGTGTTGTGGGGCAGCCTACTGCAGGTGGTCTGCCAAAAGATATGGCTGGGGACCCATAAATGGTAGGGTCCTTGGGAAAGGTTGGTGTTTGTCTGCTTGCAGAGGAAGGCTAGGTACTTTAACTTGTTTCTGTAGAAACTGCCAGAAATGGTGATGTCCTCTCAGCACATGACCACTACTTTCTCTGCTGGGTCATGACAGCCTCCAGGTAGCCCAGCAGTTGGACTCAGCTATCAAGCACCAGGACTGCCCCTCTGCCATCTTGGCAGCTGCGTAGGAAAGCTCTTTCTGTTACATCTCAAATATATTACATGCCGAATCTTTCAAACAACTAGCTAATAATAAATCTCTGATAAGATAAATTATACTTTTATACTTTGAAGATATAATTAAAATTTCCTGTTGTGAATTCTGAACCCACATGAGTGTCAATTTCATCTATTGACTCTCTTACCTCCTCGTGGTAATTCTGTGTGAAGATAAGCCAGTCCTCTAGTAACAGAATGAGCAAGACGGCAAGAGCTTACCCAGTCACTTGTGTGGAGACTTAAATACTTGCATAAAGATCCCTATATAGAGGAAAAAATGCAAAAAAAAACGGAGATTTTTAACATGAAGAGGTAAGTTCGCATCCTTATAAAGAATTTGCAAATAGGTTAGGATTCCATGAAGATCTAATGAACTACTATATTTCAGAATCTCGAAAGAGTTAGGATGACATTTGTGTGTGTAGAGAGGAGAGGAAGGGAATGTAGAGAGGAGAGGAAGGGAAGGTAAAGGGAATTTAAACATTATCAATTTTTATGGCTCCAATATTAAAAATTATGAATGATTATTTCCTTTGAAACAATTATTTGATCAAATTAAGATAGAAAAGTGTATCACTCACCAGTACGAATATAGATTATATTGTTATGGTTAATAAGTAGAAAATAAAAGGCTTTTGTAAATATATTCATGTATGTACTGGTGCTACTCAAAGTGCTTATCTACAAACTATTACCAGTTGCTGATGAGAAAAGAAGTTTGCATCAGAATGATACTGCTTCTTTCATGGAAAAACTTGTTGTCAAAAATTAAATAAAAAAGAGAAAAACAAAAAGAAAGAGGAGACAGCAAACAAACAGTATAATTAGTTGATTCACATTCTGGCGTGAGATCCTTATTTCACTGCAGACATGAATAATCCAGTTGTGAGTCAGCAATGCTCTATCTGTAATACAGTGGTCCTCTCTGAAGTCTGATTAACAACTAATATAAATGTCAGTTTATTTTTTTTTATTTTTTGAGATGGCGTCTTGCTCTGTCGCCCAGGCTGGAGTGCAGTGGTACAATGTCAGCTCACTGCAACCTCCGCCTCCCGGGTTCAAGCAATTCTCGTGCCTCAGCCTCCCAAGTAGCTGGAATTACAGATGTGCGCCATCACACCCCCGACTAACTTTTGTATTTTTAGTAGAGACGGAGTTTTGCCATTTTGGCGAGGGTGGTCCTGAACTCTGGGCCTCAAGTGATCCACCGCATGTGACTTTAGTTTATTTTTTATGAAGAACTTACATTGGGATAATACTCCATCACAAGCAAATATTCCATGCGCCCATCTGCAGTGACTCTCTCATCTCCAACTATAAAGCGGGCAATGTTGTCATGTTCCATCAAAGGCACTCTGTAAATGTTCTTTTCGTTGATAAAATTCTGGCGGTTTGCAAATGAAAACACTTTTACAGCAACTGGACGCTCATCCAAGGAGCCTTTATATACTGCTCCATATCGACCTCGGCCAATCAGCTGTGTTTTAAAGAAAGCAAGGTATTAATATCACAATTGAACAATCAAATTTACTAAATAATAAAGTACAATTTTTTTTTCTTTTTTTTTTCTTTGAGATGGAGTCTTGCTTTGTCGCCCAGGCTAGAGTACAGTGGCGCGATCTTGGCTCACTGCAAGCTCTGCCTCCCGGGTTCACACCATTCTCCTGCCTCAGCCTCCTGAGTAACTGGGACTACAGGTGCCTGCCACCACGCCCGGCTAATTTTTTGTATTTTTAGTAGAGACGGGGTTTCGCCGTGTTAGCCAGGATGGTCTCAATCTCCTGACCTCATGATCCACCTGCCTTGGCCTTCCAAAGTGCTGAGATTACAGGCATGAGCCACCGTGCCCAGCCAATAAAGTACAAATTTAAACGGAATGCCACAGCTCTCTGTTGCTTACAGTTTATTCCATTATCAAGAAATTAATAAATTCTGTTCTAGTATGGCTGATGAAGCTCCTATCAGACCCAGCCTGCCCACAGAGAACATTTATAAATGCTGGACAAAATTAAAAAAAAAAAAAAGATCTAAAGGCAGATCTTGAGAGGCATTAAGGCTTTGAGAAAAAAGTGGCATGGGGCAAGTTACCCATTTTTATGGCTTTTAGCTTGAGGGCAGGCTGAAATCAGCACATGCAGTGGAACTAAAATTGCTGTAGAAAATCATTCTAGGCTGGGTGTGGTGCCTCACGCCTGTAATCCCAGCACTTTGGGAGGCCAAGGCGGGCAAGATCACTTGAGGTCAGGAATTTGAGACCAGCCTGGCCAAAGTGGCGAAACCCTGTCTCTACTAAAAATACAAAAATTAGCCGGGTATCATGACACACACCTGTAATCCTAGCTACTCAGGAGGCTGAGGCAGGAGAAGCACTTGAACCCGGGAAATGGAGGTTGCAGTGAGCTGAGACTGCACCACTGCACTCCAGCCTGGGCGAAAGAGCAAGACTCTGTCTCAATTTAAAAAAAAAGAAAAAAGAGGCCAGGTGTGGTAGCTCACACCTATAATCCGAGCACTTTGGGAGGCCGAGGTGGGTAGATCATGAGGTGGGTAGATCATGAGGTCAGGAGATCGAGACCATCCTGGCTAACACGGTGAAATCCCGTCTCTACTTAAAAAAAAAAAAAAAAAGCCAGGTGTGGTGGCAGGTGCCTGTAGTCCCAGCTACTCGGGAGGCTGAGGCAGGAGAATAGCGTGAACCTGGGAGGTGGAGCTTGCAGTGAGCCGAGATCGTGCCACTGCACTCCAGCCTGGGTGACCTAGCGAGACTCTGTCTCAAAAAGAAAAAAAAAGAAAAACAGAAAATTGTTCTGGCCTTGAGAAACTCAGGACATATTTGGGACAGCCACAGTTGCTAAAAAGTGAGGGGAGAACCCTAGAAAGGAGAAATTCAGAGAGAGGGAAACCCAATGAATATATAAGACAGTCTCCAGCTAAAGATAAAATAACTGAGGCCAGGCGTGATGGCTCCTGCCTGTAATCCCAGCACTTTGGGAGGCTGAGGCAGGTGGATCATGAGGTCAGGAGTTCGAGACCAGCCTGGCCAACATGGTGAAACCCCGTCTCTACTAAAAATACAAAAATTAGCTGGCCGTGGTGGCATGCGCCTGTAGTCACTTGTGTGGAGACTTAAATACTTGCATAAAGATCCCTATATAGAGGCTGAGGGTGGAGAATCAATTGAACCCAGGAGGTGGAGGCTGCAGTGAGCCGAGACCGTGCCTTGTACTCCAGCCTGGGTGACAGAGCGAGATTCCATCTCAAAAAAAAAAAAAAGAAAAGATAAAATCACTGAACTGAGATTTGAGTTTCTGCCCCAGACAGGTTTGTGGTATATGTTCAACCAAGTTAATTGCTTACTAAAATAGCAAAAATTGACACACTTTAGAAGAGTCCAGTGTTCCACAATACAATATTCGCAATATCCAGAATACAAAAAAATTACTCAACACACAAAGAACCAGTAAAATGTAACCCATTCTCGTTATTTTTGGCTTCTGGGGATTGCTTTTACTTTTTATTAAAACAGGTGGGGGATTTACCATCATTTATTTAAGGATATATGTTGTGTTTAATACACTATTTCCAAGTAAAAATTATACAAAGTGTCCTTTTAAAAGGTTGTATCAATATATAGTTAATTCAGCAATGTTTGGAAGTGTTTCTATCACTTAATCATGGTTAAAATTCCATTGGTTAACTAGTATTTCTTTCAGCCTCATAAATTGGACATCTTACTGCACATTTCTCAGCCACACTTACTACTTTTGTGAATTGGCAGTTAATATATTTCGTCCCTTTTTTTTTTTTTTTTTTTTTTGAGACAGAGTCTCTGTTGCCTAGGCTCACCACAACCTCTACCTCCTGGGCTCAAGTGATCCTTCAACCTCAGCCTCCCGAGTAGCTGGGACTACAGGCATGTGCCACCACACCCAGCTAATTTTTGTATTTTTTATAAAATAAATGGGGTTTCACCATGTTGCCTATGACTTCTCTTGAACTCCTAGGCTCAAGCAATCCACCCACTTCGGCCTCCCAAAAGAGCTGGGATTACAGGTGTGAGTCACAGCACCTAGACTTTTTGTCCATTTGCTATAGAATGTTTCTTTCATCTTGATTTATATCGGTTCTTTATCAAGTCTTCCCTTATATGTTGAAATTTATTTTTCAAATTTGGCTTTTATCTTTGTTTACGGTATGTCTCTCCCAAAACAGAAAGTTCTTACAATTTTTTTATATAGTCAAATCTATCATATCTATTATTTAATAGTCTCTGGTTTGGGGACCATAGTTTTCAAGTCAATCTTAATAAATATCATAAAAACACTCATCATGGTAACACTTTTAATGTAGCTTCTGAGATATCACCAAATAGCTTCTGAGATATCACCAAATGAAACTTAAATTCTATATATAAGAGACTTATGTATCTACAAAAATATGTACTATATGCAGACAAGGAGTATTTATTTGTTGTCTATTATGGATTCCTTGTGGCACACTCTTTTCAAACTTTCATGTCTTTATCCTCATACCCTGTACAAATCTCTACTCAAAGGTCAACTTCTTTCTAAATAAAAAAAATATATATATTTTTTATTTTTTTGAGATGGATTCTTGCTCTGTCACCTAGAATGCAGTGGCATGATCTTGGCTCACTGCAACCTCCACCTTCTGGGTTCAAGCAATTCGCTAGCCTCAGCCTCCCAAGCAGCTGGGACTACAGGCGTGTGCCACCACTCCCAGTTAATTTTTGTATTTTAGTAGAGATGGGGTTTCACCATGTTGGCCAGGCTGGTCTTGAACTCCTGACCTCAAGGGATCCCCCTGCCTTGGCCTCCCAAAGTGATGGGATTACATGCATGACCCATCACACCTGGCCATATTTTCTTTTTCTTTTTTTTTTTTTTCCTGTGGCAGAGTTTTGCTCTTGTTGCCCAGGCTACAGTGCAATGGTGCGATCTGGGCTCACTGCAACCTCCGCCTCCCAGGTTCAAACAATTCTCCTGCCTCAGCCTCCTAAGTAGCTGGGATTACAGGCATGCGCCACCACACCTGGCTAATTTTGTATTTTTAGTAGAGACGGGGTTTCTTCATGTTGGTCAGGCTGGTCTTGAACTCCCGACCTCAGGTGATCCACCCGCTTCAGCCTCCCAAAGTGCTGGGATTACAGGCATAAGCCACTGTGCCTGGCCCATATTTTCTTTAATAACTCCCTTTTCATCATTTTCTTATTCACTATACTTTTCTTTTTCTTTTTTTTTTTTTTTGAGATGGAGTCTCGCTCTGTCGCCCAGGTTGGAGTGCAGTGGCCGGATCTCAGCTCACTGCAAGCTCTGCCTCCCAGGTTTACGCCATTCTCCTGCCTCAGCCTCCTGAGTAGCTGGGACTACAGGCGCCCACCACTGCGCCCGGCTCGTTTTTTTTATTTTTTAGTAGAGACAGGGTTTCACCGTGTAGGCCAAGATGGTCTGGATCTCCTGACCTAGTGACCCGCCCCTCTCGGCCTCCCAAAGTGCTGGGATTATAGGCTTGAGCCACCGCGCCCAGCCTCTTATTCACTATACTTTTCTTCATAGCACTTACTACTACTTGCAATTATATTATACATTCCTGTACCTGTTTGTAGACTCTTCAACTCAAATACAAGCCCCAGGACACATATCTGTATTGTTCACCTATGTTCCCAGTGCCTAGAATAGGCCTTGACAAAAAAATTGTAATTTAGTAAATAAGGGTTAAATAAATGAATGAATGTCTTAATAAGTGAATGAAGTCACTGTTCCAGGTCTAGTATCATAGTAGAAAAATAGTGCATAATCTAAAAGCAAACTTACCTCCAACAGTTTCAGATTATCTAGGTCAAGAGAGGGTTCAGATGCTGCTGCCTCCATCATGTTCATACTGTGAAGACCTTGTTTACGGTCTCCTATAGGAACAGGAAACAGGTTACTATTATATGGTTTTCTGAAAATGAATATCTTTTTTTCTTTTTTTTGAGACAGAGTCGCGCTCTGTCGCCCAGGCTGGAGTGCTGTGGCCGGATCTCAGCTCACTGCAAGCTCCGCCTCCCGGGTTTACGCCATTCTCCTGCCTCAGCCTCCCAAGTAGCTGGGACTACAGGCGCCCGCCACCTCGCCCGGCTAGTTTTTTGTATTTTTTTTTTTTTTAGTAGAGACGGGGTTTCACCATGTTAGCCAGGATGGTCTCGATCTCCTGACCTCGTGATCCGCCCGTCTCGGCCTCCCAAAGTGCTGGGATTACAGGCTTGAGCCACCGCGCCCGGCCTGAAAATGAATATCTTTTTACACTTTTTATAATATTACACTTAGAAAGAAGAGCTGCAGAAAGATTAGCAGCAAGATTTACGCCTAATGTCAATAGGAGTAAAGCGATTTACTAAACTAGGTAATACCTATAAATGAAGATGAATGCAGAATAGCATGAAAGCCAAATTCTGGGAGACACTTTCATAATGACTTACTTTAAAAGTTTAAAACCCTAAGCAATATTTTTATAAAAACTTTAAAGAAGATTGTATAGAAGTTATTTGAACGAGTGAATGAATGCTGACTTCCTAAACAGTCCATCAAACCTAAAGTTTATTAGAACCAACTTGACATTTGATGACACTGAGGAATTACTGTTATTTTTTCAGATGTGAAAATGGTGTTATGGATATGTATTCTTACAGCTCCTGTATTATAGAGATAATATTTAAAGAGATAAAAATATCTAATTAAATATTTATAGATATATTGTATCCATGATTTGCTTCAAAATAATCCAGTGGCATGGAAAGGGGTAGTGACTGATAATTTAAATGATGAAACAATACTGTCCATATGTGATAACTACTGAGGCTGGCTGTACTTTGCATAACTTTGAGACTATTTTTTTTTTAACATAGGGCATTTAAAAGGAGCAAATAAACTGCTTAAATTGCATGTTTAATAAATGATAGGACAAAAAATGGTAATTTTTACCTGTCAACATTCTGTATCCAAAGCATAAGGCAACTATCAAAACAGTTAATACAGAGACTGATGCCAAAGCAATGATTATTGTCTCATCTCGGTTAAATGAATGAGGTGGACCTAAAAGAAAACAAATTTTGAAACATCATCATTTTTTGAAAAAGTATTTTGTTAAATACTGACAGACTGCCCTTTAGAAAGGCTGTATCAATGTATAATCAAATCAGTAATGTTTTTGCATCAAAGGAAATGAAAGAAAAAATTAGCAAATTTGTGATAATTACAAATTATATTTTTTAATCATACACACTATTCCATATAGATTTGGAACACTGAAACACCAAGTAGGTGTGCTCCTAATTATTGAAATATCAACTATACCATGAAACAGTGTAGACAGGATAGTATACTATTAAGAGTCTTAGAATCTAATAGTTTTAGAATCACATTTGGTTTTAACTCCTCAATTTCCTCATTTATAAAAACAGTACTCTGTATTTCCCAAGTTAGCTGTAAGATTTAGATGGCAGTCTAAGTACCTGCCATCTTAGGTACTTATATGATGTCAAGAATATATTATCTGGCTGGGCACGGTGGCTCATGCCTATAATCCCAACACTTTGGGAGGCTGCTGCAGGAGGATCACTTGAGGCCAGGAGGTCAAGGCCAGCCTGGACAACATAGCAAAATGCCAGGCATTAAAACAAATTAAAAAAAAAAAATTAGTCAGGCATGGTGGCATGCACTCAGGGGGCTATGGTAGGAGGATTGCTTAGGCCCAGGAATTTGAGGCTGCAGTGAGCCATGATTGTACCACTGCACTCCAGCTTGGGTGATGTAGTGAGAATGTTTCTTAAAAAAAAATTAAAGTTTTTTTAAAAAAGCATGTGTTATCTACGCAATAAATGGTAGTTATGTTTATCAATATTGATATTATTATTAATGAAAATAGCATGGCTTTGCAGGTAATTGAATCTGAATTGGACTTGAAGCTCAGTTCTTCCACTTAATATATGACCTTCGGGAAGTTTCTTCACCTATCTGAGCCCAAGTTTACTCACTTGCAGAATGGAATGGAAATACACATACGTAAATCACAGGGCTATCATGAACATGTAAACATTTTATGTGTTAAGTTCCATTCTGTGGGTCAGATCATGTCTAGAGCAAATACCCTTTAGGATGGATGGCCACCAACTAGAGCATATCCAAAAGACAGCAAGTGCAACTGTGAAGGTATGAGACCTCTGAACTGTGATGGGTAGAAAGAACTGAAAACATCTGATGAGAAAAAAAGAAAACTTGGGAGGATGTGATAGCTGTCTTCACATCAAAAAATGGACTTGATTTGGACCAAGAAAGAATAACCAGTTCCAATCAGTGTATCTTCAAGGATAACAGCCTTTAGTTCAGCATACAGAAAAACATGGCTTATAAATAGACCTGTCTAAAATAGAATGAGTTACCCTATGAAAGAGCTGTTCATTATTTTACTAGACATAGTTATGCAATGTTTGGTAATACTGACCAGAGGCTGTGCTTGATGACTGCCAGCATCTTTATTCATTCTTTATATTCAATCAAAATCAAGCATGTTATACTCAAATTAGAAGCTTCTATGGCAAAGTAGGATGCCTCTATGGTGAAGAGTTCCTCTAATGGGCAGTCCTGTTTTAATGAATTTATTTGTCTCAATCAAATTAAGTAGAAGTTG
Source organism: Theropithecus gelada (assembly GCF_003255815.1). Taxonomy (NCBI): domain Eukaryota; kingdom Metazoa; phylum Chordata; class Mammalia; order Primates; family Cercopithecidae; genus Theropithecus; species Theropithecus gelada. Next base: position 79,217,438 of record NC_037680.1, on the reverse strand, counting down.
CTTATTAAAATGTCAAAACTATATTTCTTTTTTTTTTTTTGAGACGGAGTCTTGCTCTGTCACCCAGGCTGTAGTGCTGTGGCCGGATCTCAGCTCACTGCAAGCTCCGCCTCCCGGGTTCCCGCCATTCTCCTGCCTCAGCCTCCGGAGTAGCTGGGACTACAGGCGCCCGCCACCTCGCCCGGCTAGTTTTTTTGTATTTTTTAGTAGAGACAGGGTTTCACCGTGTTCGCCAGGATGGTCTCGATCTCCTGACCTCGTGATCCGCCCGTCTCGGCCTCCCAAAGTGCTGGGATTACAGGCTTGAGCCACCGCGCCCGGCCCAAAACTATATTTCTATAGATGGATCTGTTGAAACAACACTGAAATATTCTTAATTTGCAGGCCATTTATTAGATTTTCTTTTTCTTTTTTTTTCTTTTTTTTCAGAGAGTCTTGCTCTGTCGCCCAGGCTGAAGTTCAGTGGTGCAATCTCAGCTCACTGCAAACTCCACCTCTCAGACTCAAGCATTCTTGTGCCTCAGCCTCCTGAGTCACTGGGATTATAGATGTGTAGCACCACACCTGGATAATTTTTGTATTTTTAGTAGAGATGGGGTTTCACCATGTTAACCAGACTGGTCTTGAACTCCTGGTCTCAAGTTGATGTGCCCACTTTGGTGTCCCAAAGTGCTGGGATTACAGGTATGAGTCACTGTGCCCAGCCCATTTATTAGATATTAATAGATTTTAACATATTGATCATTGTGCCTCCTTTTAACATACAGAGTAACTTACAGGCAGAAAAGCTACATATAAAACTCATTTTACCACAGTGAGATATTATTTCACATACATTAGCATGGCTACAATTTAAAAAAAAAGAAAATAAAAAGTGCTAGCAAGGATGCGGATAAATCAGAACTCTTGTACATTGCTGGTGGGATATAAAATGGTAAATATACAGTAGAAAACAGTTTGCAAGTTCCTCAAAAAGTTAAACATGGAATCACCATAAGACCCAGCAATTCCACTCCTAAGCATATATTAAAAAGAACCAAAACCAAGTGTTCAAACACAAACTTCTACACACATGTTCACAGCATAACTATTGACAATCCCAGCACATTGGGAGGCTGAGGCAGACGGATCACGAGGTCAGGGGTTTGAGACCAGCCTGACCAACATGGTGAAACCACATCTCTACTAAAAATACAAAAATTAGCCGGGAATGGTGATGCGTGCCTGTAATCCCAGCTACTCAGGAGACTGAGGCAGGAGAATCACTTGAACCCGGGAGGCAGAGGTTGCAGTGAGCCAAGATCATGCCATTGTACTCCAGCCTGGGCAAGAGAGTGAGACTCCATCTCAAAAAAAAAACAAAAAAAAACAAAAAACAAAACAAACTAACTCATTTTTAGAATTTGCTAAACCTAAAAAATAAACTATTTTCAATACATACACACACACGAAACTAAATAATTTATAGATTGATGACTATACAAGGATATTTTATGTGCTTATAGTTTTTCTTTTCCAGAAAATCATATAGTTGTAATGATACAATATATAGACTTTTCAGACTGCCTTCTTTCACTTAGCAATATGTACTTTAGGTTCCTCCATGTCTTTTTGTGGCTTAGTAGTTCATTTCCTTTTATCACTGAATATTATCCATGTCATAGATGTACAATCTCAGCTCACTGCAACCTCCGCCTCCTGGGTTCAAGTGATTTTCCTGCCTCAGCCTCCTAAGTAGCTGGGATTACAGGCACGTGCCACCACACCCGGCTAATTTTTGTATGTTTAGTAGAGACAGGGTTTCACCATGTTGGTCAGGCTGGCCTCGAGCTCCTGACCTCGTGATCTGCCCACCTCGGCTTCCCAAAGTGCTGGGATTACAGGCATAAGCCACCGCGCCCAGCCAAAAACTGATATTTCTTTAAATGTTTGTTAGAATAAAAAAATTCATAGGTCTAACATGAAACAAAGTTTTGCTACATCCAAATGAGAAAGGCTGAATATTTAAATGTGTTCTTACATTCTTGTGTAATTCAAATAAATATGAGTTAATAAAGATTATTTTAAGTCTTCTCTATAAAAAATAAAGTTAAATATTAAATGTAACATTAATATGGCATTATGGATAAAACTGTTTCTGCAAATGAGTTAAGATATCCAACGTTATAATTCCTAAAAGAACTGAACCATATTACTTATTTGATAAATGTATTTCAAATTCAACTAGGAATGAGAAGTGATAAGGAATCTAATTTTATTTTTTTTAATCTAATTTTTAATTCTGAAATATGTGGACATGTTTAAATTTCAATATTTAAAATTTAGATTAATGTTCTTTAAAGGACATTACCAATTAAATAAAATATTAAAATTTTAATGTAACAAAGGTTAGATTTTGGAAAAACCTGAAACACCAAATATTGTACATAAAAGTACAGAATTAGTACAATTAAAAATTTAATAATAAAGATTTTTCCACTAGGATTTAGCTTTCTAGGTTTTTTTTTTTTGCTTTTACTAAATTATGAGAACATTGTATACAGCTAACTAATGTGTATTTTATCAAGCTTTTATTACAAAATAGAAATGATAATTTTCCTAGTCTTTTTCTAGTTGTTGGAAAATGATTTTAGCATTACCCAAATTTTTGGAAACTGGATAAATTTATATAATATTAATATAAATAGTAAAGTTTCTAAAAATGTTTCCATTTGCAAAATTGTTTTTGTTACTAACATAAACAACAAAAGCTTTTTATAGCCTATGAAGAAAAGCAGTATCTTGGAAACACTAAAAATGATTAACTATATACATGGTGCTTACTTTTTTTTTATTCAGAATAAGAGATACTAAAAAGTATGCTGCTTAAACTACAACCATGACTTAGCCCCTAGAATGTTTATGCTTTACTTCTTGATAAGCTCCTTTAGACTTATTTGGACAGAGATTATTAAAATCATTCTTATACAGCCCGTAAAAAGAAAAACAAAAGCAAAATAAATTGGTGTAGGTATTTCTAAAACTTTTTCATATTTAGAGTTAGATTCCTCTGAGTATCTTTTCAAATTTGTCAACTATGTCCTATTTTTCCATACATTTCTACCTTATGTGTCATTAAAAACATCACTGAGAATCATAACCCAACATTTCCTTAAAAAATTATTTCGACTTTTGTCTCTGGAATTTTCTTTCCATCCACTAACACTGATACTGAAAATTTTAATGCACATGCTTTCTTGATCATGCCAGAAAGTGCCAATGGAAGGTTGCTTCTTCTAGTTTTAATCTTTTTATTATAAAAAACTTACTACTATACAAAGTGGAGTATACATACAAATTCCAAAGGCCCATCACTAAACGTTAGCAACCATCAACACTTTGTTATCCAATGAAACATTTTCAAACAATACAACTCATTTGACTTCTCATATGGTTTGTTGACAGAAACACTGAAGGGTTGCTGTTAAGTGGACATTCTGCCAGAGTTAACAATCAAGTTCACATGTACATAGGTGACAACTCCCATATTTTATCAGTTTTAACATATACATTGATCACATCTTAAAATCTCCTACAGTGAGATATATCATATTTGTGGCACTGTAAAATTATTTGACAGTATTTATTTTTCTTGGTGATAAGGAAATAATAGCCTCAGCCGGGCACAGTGACTCACGCCTGTAATCCCAGAACTTTGGGACACCCAGGTGGGTGGATCACTAGGTCAGGAGTTCGGGACCAGCCTGACCAACATGGTGAAACCCCATCTCTACTAAAAATACAAAAATTAGCCGGGTGTGATGGTGCGCACCTGTAATCCCAGCTACTCGGGAGGCTGAGGCAGGAGAATCCTTTGAACCTAGGAGGCAGAGGTTGTAGTGAGCCGAGATCACACCACTGCACTCCAACCTGGGCAACAGAGCGAGACTCAAAAATAATAATAATAATAATAGCCTCAACTGACAGCTTTTTAGATAAGATAAAATGATTTATCATATCACATATGTTAAAATGTGAAAAAAGGGTCAGGCACAGTGGTTCACACCTGTAATCCCAGCACTTTGGGAGGCTGAGGTGGGCGGATCACCTGAGGTCAGGAGTTCGAGACCAGTCTAGCCAACATGGTGAAACCTGTCTCTACTAAAAATACAAAAATTAACCGGGCATGGTGGCACATGCCTATAATTCCAGCTACTCATGAGGCTGAGGCAGGAGAATTGCTTGAACCTGGGAGGCAGAGGTTGCAGTGAGCCGAGATCGCGCCATTGCACTCTAGCATGGGCAACAAGAGTGAAACTCCATCTCAGGGAAAAAAAATAAAAAAAAGTGAAAAAAGGCCAGGCAACAGTGGTTCATGCCTGTGATCTCAGCATTTTGGGAGGCTAAGGTGGGAGAATTGCTTTAGGCCAGGAGCTTGAGACCAGCCTGGGTGACAGAGCAAGACTTTGTCTCTACAAAAAAAAAAAAAAAAAATTAGCTGGGTGTGGTAGTGCATACCTATAGTCCCAGTTACTTGGGAGGCTGAGACAGGAAGACTGCTCGTGCCCAGGAGTTCGAGGCTACAGTGAGCCATAACTGTGTTATTGCACTCCAGTATGGATGGGTGACAGAGCAAGACACTGTCTCGACCAATGTGAAAAAAAGAGACTCCCACTTCTGCTTAGAGTATAGAAAGACGCAAATAATTTTGTTCCCATCTTAATAAGAAGCCAAAACACCTCCCTGACAACAAGTTAGAAAACCTAAAAATCACAACCTTTTCTTTAAAAGTAAGATCTAAGGACAAAAGGAAACTAAATGGATTAAAAAGTAGAATATGACAAGACTCTTCCAAGAGTGAAAAGACCCAAAGTTGTTCTTATTCTAGGTAAAGCAGTGGGTGGAGGAGGACACCACAGTACATGTGAGTAGGAAGAAACAGCTGAACATTTAATGAATTCCTTTTTTTTTTTTTTAAGGCAGAGTCTCACTCTCTTGCACAGGTGGAGTGCAATGGCATGATCTCGGGTCACTACAACCTCTGCCTCCCAGGCTCTAGCAATTCTCCCGCCTCAGCCTCCCGAGTAGCTGGGATTACAGGCGCACACCACTACGCCTGGCTAATTTTTTTTGCTGTTATTGTTTTTTGAGACAGAGTTTCGCTCTTGTCACCCAGGCTGGAGTGTAGTGGCGCGATCTCAGCTCACTGCAACCTCCACCTTCTGGGTTCAAGCGATTCTCCTGCCTCAGCGTCCCGAGTAGCTAGAATTACAGGCACACGCCACCATGCCCAGCTAATTTTTTGTATTTTTAGTGGAGATGGGGTTTCACCATGTTGGTCAGGCTGGTCTCCAACTCCTGACCTCGTGATTCACCCGCCTCGGCCCTCATGAGCCGCCCACCTTGGCCTCCCAAAGTGCTGGGATTACAGGTGTGAGCCATCACACCTAGCCAATGCACTGAATATTTATGTGCCCTGCAAATTCATACGTTAAAGCCTAAATCCCCAACGTGACACTATATGGAGGTGGAACCTTTGGAAGGTAATTATATAATGAGGGTAGAACCCTCATGAATGGGTTTAGGGCCCTTATTAAAAAAAAAAAAAAGGCCAGGCATGGTGGCTCATGTAATTCCAGGTGGAGGCCAAGGTGGGTGGATCACTTGAGGACTTGAGGTCAGGAGTTTGAGACCAGCCTGGCCAACATGATGAAACCCTGTCTGTACTAAAAATACAAAAAATTAGCTGGGTGTGGTGGCGTGTGCCTGTAATCCCAGCTACTTGGGAGGCTGAGGCAGGAGAATCGCTTGAACCTGAGAGGTGGAGGTTGCAGTGAGCTGATATCACACCACTGCACTCCAGCCTGGGTGAGTGAGACTCTGTCTAAAAAAAAAATAAATTAATTAAAAATTTTTTTAAAAAGAGGAGACACAGGATCTTTCTGTTCTCTGCCATGTGAGAACATTGACATGTGAGTTACATGTAACCTGTAAGTTACAATAAGAAGACAATCATCTACAGGCACTATTAAGAACACGGACTTCCCAGACTCTAGAACTAAGCACCCAGTCTACACTACTTTGACTGAGACACCTAGGTAGGAAAATCTGTCCTAAGGCATTACATCAAGTATTAGCAAGCATGACGAACAGTGATTTAACTTCAAAATTTAACTATAATTTAACATTATCACAAACAACCAGTTGTTAGGAAATAAGTAGTCTATTACTGATAATATTACATTCCCAAAATATTTCAGATAAAAGTGGTAAAGTAGTTTAGTGAAAAGAGGTCGTAAGTTTTAGCCCCACTTTAGCCACTGTGGACAAATTATATAATTTTTCTGGGCTCTTACTTCTTTATGCATAAAATAAAGTAGTTATAGAATGCCAGCACCACCTCTAGCTTGCCAAGCTCCAGCCAAAGGAGGAGAATAAGTAAGGAGGTCTCTATACCATGGCTTATAAAAGGCACAATAATGTTCACAAATTAACTGGAAGTAAAGCATCCAGTAAGCAAGTGGTTACAAAAGTTGCTCATAAGAGATCAAGCACAGTGCTCACACCTGTAATCCAGCTACTCAGGAGGCTAGGTTGGGAGAGTTGCTTGAGCTCAGGAGTCAGATGCTGCAGTGAGCTATGATTGTGCCACTACACTCCGGCCTAGAAGACAGAGTAAAGCCATTTCCAAAATTAAAACAAAAAAACCCAACCAAACAAAAAAACCAGCTGCTCCTAAGAGAGTGCCCTCTACAGGATAGGTGAAGAAACCTCAGAATTACAGACCTATTTGCGAGGCACTCTGTAGTAAGTACTAATCAGAAGTCCCCTGAACTTCTGATTGGCAAACTTTTCTTCCAGCGTCTGAGGTGAGAAATTGTTCGGGACTTCAAAATAGATTGGCACATCTAGAGTACAGCTATTGGTATTTTGACAAATAGCTATCTCTCTGGTTGAGTAGGCCTGTCTGGTTGGCCTTCTTGAAGACACTAACCTGTATGTTATCCACGCCAAATATGTAACAATCATGCCAAAAGATATCCAACTAGCACACTGCATTTGTAGAAAGCATCCTTATGAATCTACCATGATGGGCCAGGTGCGGTGGCTCACGCCTGTAATCCCAGCACTTTGGGAGGCTGAGGCGGGTGGATCATGAGGTCAGGAGTTCAAGACCAGCCTGGCCAAGATGGTGAAACCCTGTCTCTACTAAAAATACAAAAAATTAGCTGCGCGCAGGGGCAGGCACCTGTAATCCCAGCTACTCGGGAGGCTGAGGCAGGAGAATCACTTGAACTCGGAGGGCGGAGGTTGCAGTGAGCAGAGATCGCGCCACTGCACTCCAGCCTGAGTGACAGAGTGCGACTGTCTCAAGAAAAAAAAAAAAAAAAAAGGAATCTACTATGATGGAAAACTTCTGTTGAAAAAATATTATCTTCTTCCTGTTACTGGTAGTTCTGAACATTATTTTTTCCCCATAGGGTCAAAAGGCACCTAAGTATAAGACAGTGAGTGGGCCGGGCGCGGTGGCTCAAGCCTGTAATCCCAGCACTTTGGGAGGCCGAGACGGGCGGATCACGAGGTCAGGAGATCGAGACCATCCTGGCTAACACGGTGAAACCCCGTCTCTACTAAAAAATACAAAAACTAGCCGGGCGAAGTGGCGGGCGCCTGTGGTCCCAGCTACTCGGGAGGCTGAGGCAGGAGAATGGCGTGAACCCGGGAGGCGGAGCTTGCAGTGAGCTGAGATCCGGCCACCGCACTCCAGCCTGGGCGACAGAGCCAGACTCAGTCTCAAAAAAAAAAAAAAAAAAAAAAAGACAGTGAGTGAAAAAATAGGGAACAGAAATTATGTGTTGGTAGTTTTTCCATTTTTATTTGTATGTGGATTTTCAATATAAATGTGGGACATAAAGCATTTAATGAAGGTCAAAACATTTCAGTGAACAAGTTTTAAAAGTTCAACTTCATAACAATTATTTAATTTGTTCTTTTGTTTGATTTTGTTTGTTTTTGAGGCAGGGTCTCACTTTGTCACTCAGGCTGGAGTGCGGTGGTATGACCACGGCTCACTGCAGCGTCAGCCTCCCAGGCTCAAGCGATCCTCTCACCTCAGCCTCCCAAGCATCTGAGACTACAGTCTCATGCCACCACGTCTAGCTAATTTTTATTTTTTGTAGAGACAAGGTTTTGCCATGTTGCTCAGGTTGGTCTCAAACTCCTGGGCTCAAGCAATCTGCCTGTCCTGGCCTCCCAATGTGTTGGAATTACAGGCATAAACCACCATGCCTAGCCATAACAATTACAAATAAACCTGTTAAATTTTTCTGGACAATGCCTGCATTTGGATTTTTGGAAAGTAAGTAAATTTCTTATTGACAGCAACTAAATGATGTTTGTAGCATTTTAATCATAGAGTAGGTTCCATCTGTTCACTCTACTTTTTTGAGTTGTCCTACATTCAAGTACATGTTTTTAATGCTGTCTTTTTGCTGTTCCTGTCTGTTATTAAAATACATTAAACTATAAAACAAAAATAAGTGACCTTATAAGTGACTTTTAAGGTCCTTCTACTTCCAAAACTCTGTATGAGTCTTCTCATAGTTTTTTGAAGGTTCAGCATTCTTTGCTTTTATTCTCAAATTTATAAAAGAAAATGCAACAACACTTTTTACATTAAATATTCATTAATTCAAAATCTGAAATATGGATTATTAATTCATGTATTGGAGAGGATGAAAAAAGTTTTAAAACATTTTAAAAATGTTATAGTGCTGGGAAGGGAAGAGCATGGCCTCTTTAAATGATATGGAACGGGGGAGGTAAGTGCTGGGTAGAGAAAAGTGGGTCCCCTGGCTAGGGCTCCACTCCCACAGACCTAGGTGAGGACAGGAACTCCTGCTTTCCCGCCCAAATGGTGCATTTCCAAGACCACCCTGACCTACCACGTCCCCATCCTGGGCCTATAAAAACCCGACACCCTAGCGGACAGACACACAGGAGGCCAGACTTAAAGAGGAGAACATCGGCAGAAGAAAGTGCCTGGTCGTCGAGAGCAGCACGCCAGCAGAAGAGCACAAGGACAGGCACCCACACGCCCACACGCCGGCAGGCCATCCACCGAACGACAAGGACGCAGAGTTTGGCTGGGGCAGACGGAGGAGAGTCCTGGCCACTGGGCGGCCCAACTCCAGGAGAAAACCATCTCCCTTAGGGTTCCCCCATCTGGTACGATCTCGGCTCATTGCAGACGCCGCCTCCCGGGTTCACGCTATTCTCCTGCCTCAGCCTCCCCAGTAGCTGGGACTACAGGCGCCCGCCACCTCGCCCGGCTAATTTTTTGTATTTTTAGTAGAGATGGGGTTTCACCGTGTTAGCCAGGATGGTCTCGATCTCCTGACCTTGTGATCCGACCAGCTCAGCCACCCACAGTGCTGGGATTACAGGCGTGAGCCACCACGGCCGATGGAGAGCTACTTCTACTGATAAACCTTGCACGCATTATCCAAGCCCAGGTGTGAGCCGACTCTTCCGGTACACCAAGGCAAGAAACCCTAGGATACAGAAATCCCTCTGTCCTCGTGATAAGGAAGGGGGTCTAACTGAGCTAACACAAGCCGCCTATAGATGGCAAACTAAAAGAGCACCGCAACACACGCCCACTGGGGCTTCAGGAGCTGTAGACATTCCTCCCTAGACACTGTTGTGGGGTTGGAGCCCCACAGCCTGCCTGTCTGTATGCTCCCACAGAGGTTTGAGCAGATGGGCACTGAAGAAATGAGCCACACGCCGCATCACGCACCCTGTGAGGACGAGGGAACTTTTCCCGTTTCATTATAAACCATATGATTGGTTAAATTTCAAATAAAAACTTTCCAAGGCTATGTCACATGGTCTAAAAATATGAGATCCCTGAAAAACTGCCAGGAAAGATATTTCAATATGCGTATTCACATGTGCGTGCAATAAAAGAGGCCTTTAACTAGAAAACTCCTATTTTTTGTTGTCTATTTCTTTAAAAACAAACAAACAAGAAAAAAACCTTTGTACATAACATACATTACATCCATGTTATACCTGAATCGTCTTGTTCTCCTACCTCTAATAAACCCTCTTTTTCTTCCCTATTAGTTTTCTCATTTAAATACTCAGCCAAATGTAAACACTGCAATGTATGCCTGTGCAATAGTTGGGCTTATACAAGCAAACACTTCCTGAATGCAAAACAGACAGGGAACCTCTGTCTGTCTCATTGGAGCCTGGGATGTTTCTGTTTACAAATCCTGGAGCCAGGCGGGGGCCACTACTGGAGGCGTTCTGTCTGTTTCCTTGCTACACTCAGCTTTTGTCTGGGTCTGTGTCAAAGAAAGAACAACATTGTTACATGTGCAGCAAGCAGCAAAGGGAAGCTTAAATATAACACACTAGTGGTTATGTCAGCTCCTTAATCTTTTACCACTCTGTGTAGAAAGGCAAATTGGGGATTAGTTTTTGTAGTTTTCAAGCAATGTAGTTTTCATACAAGTAGAGAAAAACATTTAAATCCCAAACAATGTGATCACAGTTAAATGAATTCCTTAGCAAAATAATCCAAATTGTTAAGATACTGTTTCTGCACTATGATTTATTGTGGAGCTCAATGTTTTGAACAAATGTTTTTATAGGAAATAAACAACGTTGATTTCTTTTAATTAATATGTTTGGAATGGCAGTAATCATAATCAGACTAATGTTTATATTTAATGCCCTAAAAACAAATTGAGAGGGGGCAGGTTTCTTGCTTCTTCAAACAAGTAGTTAATACCGAATACGAAAGACTGGTTTAAATTTAACTTGTTAATCATTTTGAATAGATCTAGCTTGGAAGAAAAAGCAAAAAATAACAAAAAAGAAAAATAGCCCATACTTTGCTAACTGAGTCAAGGCATTCAATGAGTGAATTATGAAAGAAACAGTGAAAAACTGAAGGAGAGAGAGAAGTAACAGTCTGAAGTTAAATTCCACCCCCGCCAAAAGGTTAGAAAAGACATGAAAAAATGGGAAAGACATTCAGTGCCCTTCCTCGTTAGCTTTCAGCTTCAATTTTAATTTCTTTAGAATGTATTTTAAATAGCTGTTTTATGATTAGGAGAGACAGTTTCAGCAATTTATTTTATTAAAGAATGAATTAAAACATTTATATTTGATTGGAATAAAATCATTAAATAAAAAATGGAAAGATCATATTTAATAGACTAGGAATTTTAAAAATACAAGAAAAATAGAAGAATTAATTTGCAGACCATTGCACATCAAAACATCTCATTGAAGAATAAAGAAAGCACCATTAAATATGCTCTCAAAGTATTTTTGGTATAATTCTACTTTAATTACCTCTATTATACTAAGATTGTACTTTTCAGATATGATAGAACAGAGTCTGTTACTCTATACAACTTTAAAAAAAAGTATTTAATGATTCTTAGAAAACACCAGTAACCTAATTGAGTAAGAAATGTCCATTTAAGCCTAAAGTTACCACTAGAAAAGTGGAAACCTAGTCACTATAATATTCATTATTTAAAACAAAACAAATTCAAAATAAAATTCACAATACAAGGCCGGGCGCGGTGGCTCAAGCCTGTAATCCCAGCACTTTGGGAGGCCGAGACGGGCGGATCACGAGGTCAGGAGATCGAGACCATCCCGGCTAACACGGTGAAACCCCGTCTCTACTAAAAAATACAAAAAACTAGCCGGGCGAGGTGGCGGGCGCCTGTAGTCCCAGCTACTCGGGAGGCTGAGGCAGGAGAATGGCGGGAACCCAGGAGGCGGAGCTTGCAGTGAGCTGAGATCCGGCCACAGCACTCCAGCCTGGGCGACAGAGCGAGACTCCGTCTCAAAAAAAAAAAAAAAAATTCACAATACAGAAAATTCACGAGACTCACAATATAGAACTAAACCAAAGAGTATGTCACTCAAAGATCCCTGGTCAATTTTCCTAACTGCTCTACAAAATGACAATTCTAAATTCAGAATCCATACTCAAGACCTCTGTTTTGAGAAAATGACCGTGAACTAATTTGACTATCAAAGTGAAAGCTATCTCTTCCAGTTATTTACTGATTGAACAACAAAATATGAATCGCATCAGCAGGCAACTCCCTCAATCCATTTTATGTTATTTTAATTATCACAGTAACCTTTGCTCTTATAAGGAAAACAAGATAGAGATTTGGAGAAAAATAAATAGCTTTTTTCCCCATTAAATTTCTGCTGGTCTGTTTCCCAGTTGTTTCCCTTGCTCTAGCTTTCCCATTTCACACAATGATTTCCTTTTTTTTTTTTTTTTTTAGACAGAGCTTTGCTGTTGTCGCCCAGGCTAGAGCGCAATGGCGAGATCTCTGTTTACTGCAACCTCTGCCTCCCGGGTTCAAGTGATTCTCCTGCCTCAGCCTCCCAAGTAGCTGGGATTAGAGGTGCCTGCCACCACACCCGGCTAATTTTTGTATTTTCAGTACAGAAGGGGTTTTGCCATGTTGGCCAGCTCGAACTCCTGATCTCAAGTGATCTGCCTGCCTAGGTCTCCCAAAGTGCTGGGATTACAAACATTGAGTCACCACTGTACCCAGCCTGATTTCCATTTTTTAAACCTTACAAAATATAACCCACAAAATTATATACATTTTCGTGTATAATGTATAAGCATTATACACGAAAATGTTTATAATACAAAATGCACAGCTTAGTGAATCATTATGAAGTAAACACTTATGTAAGTAGCACCAAGGCCACGAAATACACCACCAAGGGTCCCAAAAGTCTGTTACCTGCTCCTACCTGTTCCTAACATCCTTCCTCTGACCCAGAAATAGTCACTATTCTGACTTCTGTGGTAATCATTTCCTTGCTTTTCTTAATAGTATTACCATCACTGTATGCTTAATTTTGCCTATTTCTGAATTTTATATAAATGGAGTTTTTCTGCCTTGCTTCTTCAGTTCAATAATGTGTTTTGAAGATTTAACCATGGCGTTTGTATGTAGCTGAAAATAATTCAGGGCTGTTTTTCTATGTAACAAATGTAGTTACTTTTCCTTGTAAGGAGTCTGGGGACTATAATGACAATAAAAAGAACATTGTGTGTATTTGCTATTACATTCCTCAAATGTATACATTTGATTTTTTAGTTATATTTAGGACTTTATCTAATTTTGTTGCTAAGAGAAGAATTTTAAATGAAGCAGACAATTAAATAGGCTGTATATCCTCTAGTTGTTTCTCTTTTGGCGCTAGAGGCAGTAGTCAGCAATAAGGCAGGCCAGAGTTAATAAGAGATGCACCTGGCCAGGCATGGTGGCTCACGCCTGTAATCCCAGCACTTTGGGAGGCTGAGACGGGTGGATCACCTGAGGTCAGGAGTTTGAGACCAGCCTGACCAATATGGTGAAACCCAGTCTCTGCTAAAAATACAAAAATTAGCTGGGTGTAGTGGCGGGTACCTGTAATCGCAGCTACTCTGGAGGCTGAGGCAAGAGAATTGCTTGAACCCGGGAGGCAGAGGTTGCAGTGAGCTAAGATTATACCACTGTACTTCAGCCTGGGGAACAGAGTGAAACTCCATCTCAAAAAAAAAAAAAAAAAAAGAGAGATGTACTTAAGGTAGGAACAGAATAGACAGAAAAGCTTGGGAATAAAGAGATAGGGTGGACTCGGATCGGTGGCTCATGACGGCAATCTCAGTACTTTGGGAGCCCAAGGTGTGGGGATCACTTAAGCCCAGCAGTTCAAGACCAGCCTAGGCAACCTGCCAAGACCCCATCTCTACAAACAAAAGATTAGCTGAGTGTAGTGGCACATATGTGTAGTCCCAGCTACTCAGCAGGCTGAGGTGGGAGGATTGCTTGAGCCTGGGAGGATGAGGTTACAGTGAGCTATAATCATGCTACTGCACTCCAGCCTGGGTGACAGAGTGTCTCAAAAAAAGAAGAAAGAAGAGTTAAGAGAATTGTATCTTAAGCATAAACTGGACAAGTCTTTATGAAACTAATGCTGTTCAGAAAACAATCCTTAATCCATTTCCAAAACCACCAAAATAATATCTTTTCTAGCTCCCACAATTGTTTCCTCATCCCCAAAACACCTACTGTAATTTTTTTCAACAATCTGACAAAAAAGACTCCTACTAAACATGCACATTTGATCTTCTGTGAAAGGATATTAAAAAGAATTTTGGGGCTGGATGCAGTGGCTCACGCCTGTAATCCCAGCACTTTGGGAGGCCAAGGTGGGCGGATCACGAGGTCAGAAGTTCAAGACCAGCCTGGCCAATATGATGAACCTCCGTTGCTACTAAAAATACAAAAATTATCTGGGTGTGGTGGCGTGCACCTGTAGTCCCAGCTACTCAGGAGGCTGAGGCAGAAGAATCACTTGAACACCCAGGACGTAGAGGTTGCAGTGAGCCGAGATCGTGCTATTGCACTCCACTCCACCCTGGGTGACAGAGCAAGACTCTGTCTTAAAAAATAATAATAATAATAATTTTGTCTCCCTCAGATCATTACTGATTATTCTCAAACCTCTCCATAATCATTTGCTCAGGCCCAGCACAGAGGCTCATGCCTGTAATCCCAGCACTTTGGGAGGCCATGGCAGATAGATCGCTTGAGCCCAGGAGTTCCAGACCAGCCTGGGCAACATGGTGAGACCCCATCCCTACCAAAAATCAAAACTTAGCCGGGAATAGTGGTGCGTGCCTGTAGTCCCAGCTACTCAGTTAGGAGAATCAACTGAACCTGGGAAGTTGAGGTTGCAGTGAGTCAAAATTGTGCCACTGCACTCCAGCCTGGGCAAGAGGAAGACTCTGTCTCCAAAAAAAAAAAAAAGGGAAAACCATTGCTCAGGTCCTACAAACCATACTCCTTACATAGTTGAGAGTAAGGAAGTAACAGAATATCAATGGCACTGATGACCTTAAGGGGAGTTTAGATAATTGTTGCTGGTACTTGATCTCCAAAACAGACACTTCTTTTCCCTAATCCGACTCTTTACCTTTCCTTTTCTTTTATGTTCTCTTCTTTCCCCCGTACATATTTCTGTCTGCAAACCTGTCTCAGAGGCACTCACATGTCCTGCTTAGAAGCACTGGAGAAATTCTGGCATATGCAGGAAGTTCTATTTTTAATCCAACTCTATCTTGGTTTTAAAACAAAATGAAACAAAAACAGACAAAAGTAAAAGCTAGCAGAGTGAGAAAAGTATTTTTGATTTATACCATTGTGGGTACATTTTGGATGTTCACTCTTACATACAAAGAACTTGGCCGGGCGCGGTGGCTCAAGCCTGTAATCCCAGCACTTTGGGAGGCCGAGGCGGGTGGATCACGAGGTCAGGAGATCGAGACCATCCTGGCTAACATGGTGAAACCCCGTCTCTACTAAAAATACAAAAAACTAGCCGGGCGTGGTGGCGGGCGCCTGTAGTCCCAGCTACTCGGAGGCTGAGGCAGGAGAATGGCGTGAACCTGGGAGGCGGAGCTTGCAGTGAGCCGAGATCGCGCCACTGCACTCCAGCCTGGGTGACACAGCGCGAGACTCCGTCTCAAAAAAAAAAAGAAAAAAAAAAAATACATACAAAGAACTTTTTCATTTTCAAAGAAATGAATGTATACCATACACAAAAAGTAAGTGGTACTAAATGTACAGGTTCCAATACATACTTGTGTGTGTGCATTTGTGTGTATATGTGTGTGTGTGTGTATATATATCTTTGAGTAGCTATATATTTAGTACAACTTCTTGTGTGTGTGTGTACACACCTTTTGACTTTAGAAGGTAACTCTCTCTACTTCCTAAAATTGTCACTTCCCTATAAGGAAAATATATCCACCTTCTTGCCATGGTCTCGTGATAGATGGAGTGTACCTCCTTGTCCCTTGACTTTGAATCTGGCCACATAACTTGATCAGACCAATGAGAAGCTGACAAATATAAGGCGAGCAGAAATCTAAAATATGCTTGGGTAGTTGGGTGTGCACTTCTAGTGAGCAGGCAATCAACTATTGATAGGAGCTTGAGTAAATGTTGCCCCTTGATCGTGGGTCCCAGACAAAAAGATATGAATTGATCCTGAAGCCTGAAGCTGAGTCCTGCCTAGATTAGCCAAAATCCAGCTGTTCTACAGACCTATGATGATGAGAATAAATGCTTGTTGGTAAAGCCACTGAGCTTAGGGGTGGCATGCTGATGAAGTATTATCAGTAACAGCTGACTAATATATTAGTATGCCTACTACTGCCCATGTAACATCTTACATAGGTGTGTGTGAATATATACAACTTTCAGTTTTCTAAAAATTCTGTCCATGTTTTTCTCACAATTGTAGACATAATTTCATCCAAACAAAGGAGTCTATAAGTAATGCCCAGAATCCCACTGCTAACTATAAAATGAATTTTTAACACTGGTAAAATTAATCATGTTTGTTTATTTAAAACACAGCACTTGCAGTTGTTTTATGGGGTAAGATATGTAATATTCCTAAAGATCAACATTTATTTACCACTTGTGAGATGTATAAACCTTAAACTACAACTTTAAATCTACTTCTATCTTCAGCATCTTCTTCTTAGTCCAATTATATTCTAATTTTCTCCCTAGGTTAAATTATAGGAATTCCATCTATTGTGACTTAAATGTCTTAATTACCACGGTCTTCACTTTTGTAATTATCTTATTCCTTGCTTTTTGTTCCCTTAACTATGTTTTTCTTTTTCATATCTCCATTTACTTTAAAATCTGAAAAACAGTACACAAAATGGTACAAAAGACTAACAAAGGCCGAGTGTGGTGACTCACGCCTGTAATCACAGCACTTTGGGAGGCCAAGGTGGGTGGATCGCCTGAGGTCAGGAGTTTGAGGCCAGCCTGGCCAACGTGGTGAAACCCCATCTCTACTTAAAATACAAAAAATTAGCTGGGTGTAATGGCAGCCACCTGTAATCCCAGCTACTGGGGAGGCTGAGGCAGGAGAATCACTTGAACCCAGGAGGCGGAGGTTGCAGTGAGCCGAGATCGCGCCACTGCATTCCAGCCTGGGTGACAAGAGCAAAACTCCACCTCAAAAAATAACAACAAAAAAAAAGTAACAAAAAGACAGATACCTTATGATTCCACTTATATGAGGTACCTAAAGTAGTAAAATTCATCAGACAGAAAGTGGAATGGTAATTGCCACGGGTTGGGAGTAGGGGAGATTGGTGAGTTGTTTAATGGGTATAGAGTTTCAGTTTTGCAAAACAAAAGGAGTTCTGGAGGTTGGCTACACAAGTGTGAATGTACTTAATGCTACTAAACTATGAACTTAAAAATTACTACGAGAGGGAGGCCGGGCGCGGCGGCTCACGCCTGTAATCCCTGCACTTTGGGAGGCCGAGGCAGGCGGATCACGAGGTCAGGAGATGGAGACCATCCTGGCCTACACGGTGAAACCCCGTCTCTACTAAAATACAAAAAAATTAGCCGGGCGCGGTGGCGGGCGCCTGTAGTCCCAGCTACTTGGGAGGCTGAGGCAGGAGAATGGCGCGAACCCGGGAGGCGGAGCTTGCAGTGAGCCGAGATCGCGCCACTGTACTCCAGCCTGGGCGACAGAGTGAAGACTCCGCTTCAAAAAAAAAAAAAAAAAAAAAAATTACTATGAGAGTAAATCTTATACTTTTAAAAATGGTTAATCTCTGGGCATGCTGGCTCATGCCTGTAATCCCAGCACTTTGGAAGGCTGAGGCAGGAGGACTGCTTGAAGCCAGGAGCTTGAGACCATCCTGGGGAAGACAGCAAGATCCTGTCTCTACAAAACATTAAAAAAAAGATTCTAGCTACTGGGGAGGCTGAGGTGGGAGGATCACTTGAGCCCAGGAGTTTGAGGCTGCTGTGAGCTATGATCATGCCACTGCACTCCAGCCTGGGAGACAGAGTGAGAACCTGACTTTCTATTTTTTTTGTTGTTGTTGTTTAAAGGTTAAGACAGTAAATTTTACATTTAAAAAAACAGTCTAAGGATGGTTCTCACCTTTTTCAAAAGATATTTTATTTTTAAAATATTAAGAATATACATATAAATACCTGAACTCAGGCACACAATTTTCAGTATTTATAAAATGCTTTATAATACTGTTAGCACTTATATCATACTATTGTAATTATTGGCATAATTACAATATTCCAATCTACCCATATTCCTTCCTGACATTTTCATCCTTATACCCTCAACAGGAGTTCATGGATAGGGACAATAAAGAGAAGAAACAAAATCTTATTCACCTCTTTACTGCCAATATTTGCACAGTGGCTTGCATGCATAGTGTGTATTCAATACCTGTTTAATGAATGAGTGAATACATGAATAAATATATGATGGGGAGCACTAATGACAAGATTATACTGGAAATAAGGCCAGGCGCAGTGGCATGCGGAGGTTCACACCTGTAATCCCAGCACTTTAGAAGGGTGAGGCAGGCCAATCACCTGAGGTCAAAAGTTCAAAACCAGCCTGGCCAAAATAGTGAAACCCCATCTCCTCTAAAATTAAAAAAATTAGCTGGGCGATGGTGGTGTACCCCTGTAGTCGAAAAATCTGAGGGTGGGGCCAACAATCTGTTTTCAAGGGCCTCCAAACTGATACTGATTTATGCTAAAGTTTGAGGATCATTATTCAAGTGCTTTCAACAATTCTGCAATCTGTTTAATAATTTGCTGTCTTTTCTTACATAAGCTAGCTAGGTGGTATTTTCTTCTAGGAAACTGAACCCAGACCAGTTCAGAAAAATACAGAAAGAGTAACTTGACTATAGTACAATACAGGCAAAGTAAACCCTGACTTTATAGCAGTGTTCTGGCATTTGCGTTGATTCGTGATAGAGAAGCAGCCTCAAATATTATACTTTATGTTTTTATCTTATTGATTTTTTTTTTTTTTTTTTTGAGACGGAGTCTTGCTCTGTAGCCCGGGCTGGAGTGCAGTGGCCGGATCTCAGCTCACTGCAAGCTCCGCCTCCCGGGTTTACGCCATTCTCCTGCCTCAGCCTCCGGAGTAGCTGGGACCACAGGTGCCCGCCACCTCGCCCGGCTAGTTTTTTGTATTTTTAGTAGAGACGGGGTTTCACCATGTTAGCCAGGATGGTCTCGATCTCCTGACCTCGTGATCCGCCCGTCTCGGCCTCCCAAAGTGCTGGGATTACAGGCTTGAGCCACCGCGCCCGGCCTCTTATTGATTTTTTAACTGTAATTCAAGTTTCATGGAAATCTGATCATTATTTATTAGTGACATAAAGACAAACTACTTACTATTCCAGGCAAATTATTATGTTCAAATTCTTGTTAGTATTAACTCTGAAGTGTGAATCTGATTCATTATACAGAATTCTCAGTTTTCAGTCTACAAATTCATTAGAGGTGCCCAACCTGGGGTCTTCTTTAGCCATTAAGTTCCTACATGACTATTATAAAACAGACTTAAGTTACTTGCAGTGTGAGAAAAAAAAAACTCTTGAAAATCAAACTTATTTATGCATAATAAAGCTTCCTAGGCTTACATATGCCAGGTGTCTTTGCTTAAGTAAAATTTTATTTTCAGAACAGAATTAAAAAATAGTTTGCTATCATGCTGATAAAAAGTTCTATTAGGCAGGCAAATTTTTTATTAGTAAAAATGGGGAATCAATTATAGTAAGTATAATTTGTACAGCATAATGTCTTTCAAAATATAAGACCCATGAGAATACATAGCTCACTGTAGCCTCCATCTCCCTGGGGCTCAGGTGATCCTCCCACCTCAGACACCTGACTGGCTGGCACTACAGGCATGCACCACCGCACCCAGCTAATTTTTTAAAAATTTATTGTAGGGGCAGGGTCTCACTATATTGCCCAGGCTGATCTTGAACTCCTGGACTCAAGGAATTCTCCTGCCTTGGCTTGCTAAAGTGCTGGGATTACAGGTGTAAGCCACCACGCCTAGTCTTAGAGTTCTTTATTCTAAGTAGAATGGTCCATATAATTCATTCTGAAGATGAATAAAAATTGAAATAAGACTGCAAACATGGGCAATAAGCCTTTAATGTGTCTTTTTTTTTTTTTTTTTTTGAGAGACAGTCTTGCTCTATTGCCCAGGTGCAGTAATGCGATCTTGGCTCACTACAACCTCCACCCCCCGAGTTGAAGCAGTTCTTGTGCGTTAGCCTCCTGAGTAGCTGTGACTACAGGTGTGCACCACCAGACAGGCTAACTTTTTTTGTATTTTTTAGTAGAGATGGAGTTTCGCCATGTTCCTGGCCTCAAGTGATCCACTTGCCTTGCCCCGCCAAAGTGCTAGGATTACAGGAGTGAGCCACCCTGCCTGGCCTGTCTCATTATTTTGATATTTCAAAATAATACAAATATTTCAGAACTCATGTTGTTAAATAAGTAGACAATTTCAAAAGAGAGACACAAATTCTGTGTCTGTTTTCTACTTTTCTGTATGACATTATGCTTTCCATTAGCATGGAGAAGTAAGGGAATATATGTTCTAAATATCCTTTCTTTCTTGAGACAAGTATTCCTCCTCCTGCTAGGAAAGGCATGTGAAAGTGCATGGGGGTATTTTTAAAAATTGTTATGACTAGGGTTAGAGGCCTATTGGCATTAATGAGTATAGACCAGGAACTTTAAAATCCTTCAACGCTTGGGATGGTCTGGTACAACCGATATTTTATCCTAAAGGCCAATGGCAGTTCTTTAGAGAACTGCCCTCGCCCTCACCCTCACCCTGGGCACTAAGCCCTTACTTAGCAATTAAGGATCTTGAGATCATCCTGCATAGGGTAGTTCCTGAATTCCGTGACAGATGTCCTTATAAGATAAAGGCAAAGGGGCTGGGTGAGGTGGCTAATGCCCGTAATCTCAGCACTTTGGGAGGCCCAGGTGGGTGAATCACTTGAGGTCTGGAGTTTGAGACCAGCCTGGTCAACATGGTGAAACCCCAACTTTACCAAAAATACAAAATTAGCCAGGCATGGTCATGTGCAACTGTAGTCCCAGCGACTCGGGAGGCTGAGGCAGAAGAATCCGTTGAACCCAGGAGGCAGAGGCTGTAGTGAGCCGAGATCGCATCACTATACTCCAGCCTGGGTGATAGAGTGAGACTCTGTCTCAAAAAAAAAAAAAAAACGGATAAAGGCAAAGGAAGATTTGAGACATGTAGAGGTGAAGGCCATGTGAAGGCAGAAGCAGAGATTAGAATTATGCAGCTACAAACCAAGGAACACTAATGATTACTGAAACCTGTCAAAGTTAGGAGATCTCAAGGCATGTAACAGATTCTCCTCACAGCCTCCAGAAGGAACCAACTCAGCCAATACCTTGGCTTTAGACTGCTGGCCTCCAAAGCTGTGCAAGAATAAATTTCTGTTGTTTTTAGCCACCCTATTTGTGATAATTTATTATGGCAACCCTATAGAAAAAAGTTTCAGGTAAAAACCAGTCATACTTAGGATCACTAAACACATCTTAAAGTTCTATAATTAAAAAACACAGAGGCATTAATTACCATTTACATTATTCAAAAATAATTAGAAACTATGAGGCATTGGTTGGGCACAGTGGCTCATGACTGTAATTCCAGCACTTTGGGAAGCTGGGTTGGGAGGATTGCTTGAGCCTAGGAGTTCGAAACCATGCTGGGCGACAGAGTGAGACTTCATCTCTATTTTTTTTTCTTTTCTTTCTTTTTTTTTTTTTTTTTTTGAGGCAGAGTCTCGCTCTGTCACCCGGGCTGGAGTGCAGTGGTATGATCTCAGCTCAAGGCAAGCTCCGCCTCCCGGGTTCATGCCATTCTTCTGCCTCAGCCTCCTGAGTAGCCGGTAGCCGGGACTACAGGTGCCCGCCACCATGCCTGCTGGGCTAATTTTTTGTATTTTTTTTTAGTAGAGACGGGGTTTCACCGTGTTAGCCAGGATAGTCTGGATCTCCTGACCTCATGATCTGCCCGCCTCGGCCTCCCAAAGTGCTGGGATTAGAGGCGTGAGCCACCGCGCCCAGCCTATTTTTTTTCTGGAAAGACAAGGCAAGGCAAGGCAAGGCAAGGCAAGGCAGGGCAGGGCAGGGCAGGGGAGCGGGGAGAGGAGGGGAGGGGAGGGGAGGGAAGAAGGAAGGAAGGGAGGGAGGGAGGGAGAGAGAGAGGGAAAGGAAAGGAAAAAGGAAAGGAAGATGGAAAGGAAGAAGGAAAGGAAGATGGAAAGGAAGATGGAAAGGAAAGGAGGAAGGAAAGGAAAGGGAAGGGGAGGGGAAGGGAGGGGAGGGGAGGGGAGGGGAGGGGAGAGAAGGGGAAGAAAGGAAAGGAAATATTAAGACACTGACACTCAACAGCGTATTGTAACACAAAGCCTTGATTTTTAAACAACAGACAAGTATTCGCGGAACAACCAAAGTGATGTGATTAGAATATCTGTGCTGTTTAAAGTAGTTCCTATAACAGTTGAAAATGAGAAATACAGATGCTTCCCGACTTACAATTTTTTGACTTTACCATAGTTTAAAAGCAATGTATAGAAAGCTTACTTCAAATTTTTATGATCTTCTGCGTTAGTTATATGGAGTAAGAGACTCTCTCATGATGCCTGAGTGCAGTGATGCAATCACACCTCACTGCAGCCTCAAACTCCTGGGCTTAAGTGATCCAACTGCCTCAGCTTCTGGGGTAGCTAGGGCTATAGGTGTGCACCACTATGCCCAGCTAACTTTTCTTTTTATTTTTCAGAGACAAAGTCTTGCTATGCTACCCAGGCTGGTCTCGAATTCCTGGCATCAAATGATTTTCCCACCTCAGCCTCCCGAAGTATTGGGATTACAGGCATGAGCCACTGTACCCAGCCAAAAGAACACATTTCTGAGTAAGAAGTTCCAATACCAAATAAAAAATTACTTCTTGCAGGCAGCAAAAGAATATATAAATTGAACTACATCCAAAATAAAAACTTTGGGCTGGGCATGGTGGCTCATGCCTATAACAGATCCCAGCACTTTGGGAGGTCTAGGTGGGCAGATCACTTGAGGTCAGGGAGTTCAAGACCAGCCAAGCCAACACGGCAAAACCCCATCACTACTAAAAATACAAAAATTAGATAGATATGGTGGCACACACCTGTAATCCCAGCTTCTTGGGAGGCTGAGGCAGGAGAATGGCGTGAATCTGCGGGGCGGAGATTGCAGTAAGCTGAGATCACACCACTGCACTCCAGCCTGGGCGACAGAATGAGACTCCGTCTCAAAAAACAAAAACAAAAAACCAACAAACAAACAAAAACAAAAATAAAAACTTTCAGATTATGAAAACAATCAAAAGAGTGAAACGACAACCTATGGGAGAAAATATTTGCAAATCATATATCTGATAAGTGGTTAATATCCAGAATATATAAAGAACTCCTACAACTTAACAACATAAAACAAATGACCCAATTAAAAAATGGGAAAGGACCTGAATAGATATTTTTCCAAATGGCCAACAAGCACATAAAAAGATGCTCAATATCTCCAATCATTAGGGAAATGTAAAACAAAACCACAATGACATTCCACCTCACACCCATTAGGACAGCTACTATTTAAAAAAAAATAACAAGTGACAGTAAGAATGTGAAGAAGCTGGAACCCTTGTAGGTTCTCAAAAAAGTAAAACTAGGCCAGGTGTAGTGGTTCACGCCTATAATCCCAGCACTTTGGGAGGCTGAGGTGGGAGGATTACTTGAAGCCAGATATTCACGACCAGCCTAACAACATAGCAAGATCCTATCTCTAAAATAAACTTTAAAAATTAGCCAGGTAACAGTCGGGTACGGTGGCTCATGCCCGTAATCTCACCACTTTGAGAGGCCGAGGCAGGTGAATCACAAGGTCAGGAGTTTGAGACCAGCCTGGCTAACATGGTGATACCCTGTCTCTACTAAAATTACAAAAAAATTAGCTGGACATAGTGGTGGGTGCCTGTAATCCCAGCTACTCAGGAGGCTGAGGCACAAGAATCACTTGAACCCAGGAGGCGGAGGGTGCAGTGAGCCGAGATCGTGCCACTGCACTCCAGCCTGGGTGACAGAGTGAGACTCCGTCTCAAAAACAACAACAACAAAAATTAACCAGACATGGGGTCATGTGCCTGTAATCCTAGCTACCCAGGAGGCTGAGGCAGCAGGATCACTTGAGTCCAGGAGTTCAACATTACAGTGAGCTATGATTGTGCCATTGCACTCCAGTCTAGGCAATAAAGCAAGACCCTGTCTCTTAAAAAAAAATTAAAAATAGCATTATTAGCATATTATCAATATAATAGCAATTATATTTCTTGGTATGCATCCAAAAGTATTGAAAGCAGGGTCTCAAAGAGATACTTGTATACCCACATTCATTGGAGCTTTATTCATAATAGCCAAGAGGTAGAAGTAACTCAAGTGTCCATGATGGATGAATGGATGAATAATAAATGTAGTATTTACGTAAAATGGAATATTATCCAGCCTTCAAAAAAATTCTAACGCATGCTACAAGATAGATGAACGTTGATGATGCTACGCTAAGTGAAATGAGCTAATTGCAAAAAGACAAATATGATATGGTTCTACTTATATGATATACTTAAAGTAGTCAAATTCATAGAGACAGAAAGTAGAGGGTGGTTGGAGGGCCTGAGAAGAAGGGGTAATAGTGAGTTGTTATTTAATGGGTACAGAGTTTCGGTACTTGAAGGTGAAGAGTTCTGGCGATTGGTTGTACGACAATATGAACTATACTGAACTGTACACTTAAAAATGGTAAGATGGTAAATTTCACATTTTGTGTATTTTACCACAGCTAAAATTTTTACAAAATAATTTCTTGTAACTGGTACATATACTACATGCAGCTATCTTGACTAAAGACAGAAAACTACTCTGAAAAATAATTAGGAACAAATTTAACAAAAGAACTGTAAGACTTGTACACTGCGTAAACTATAAAACATTGTTGAAATAAATGAAAGAAGGTCTAAATAAATGTAAAGATATCATGTTCATGAATTAAGAGACTTTATATTGTTAATATAGCAATACTCCCCAAATTGCCTATCAAAATCCCAGTTGTCTTTTTTCAGATATGGAAAACTGATCACAATTCATATGGAAATGCAAGGAACCCAAAACAGCCATAATAATCTTGAAAAAGAAAAACAGCCTGGGCACAGTGGCTCTTGCCTGTAATCCCAGCACTTTTGGAGGCCGAGGCAGGCGGATCACCTGAGTCAGGAGTTCGAGACCAGCCATGGCCAACGTGGTGAAACCCTGTCTCTACTAAAAATAAAAGAATTAGCTGGATGTGGTAGTGCAAGCCTGTAATGCCAGCTACTCGGGAGGCTGAGGCAGGAGAATTGCTTGAATCCAGGAGGTGGAGGTTGCAGTGAACTGAGATCACACCATGGTACTCCAGTCTGGGCAACAAGAGTGAAACTCGAAGGGGAGGGGAGGGGAGAGGAGGGGAGAGAAGGGGAGGGGAGGGGAGAGGAGGGGAGGGTAAGGAAAAAAGAGCAAAGTTGGAGAACTCAGCCTTCTTTATTTTAAAAGTAATTAGAAAGCAATAGTTATCAAGACAGTGTGGTCCTGGCATAAGGATCAATGGATCCTTGACATATTGATCAATGGAATAAATTAAGAGGAAATAAACCTTTGCATTTATGGTCAATTGATTTTTTTTTTTTTTTTAAAGACAGAGTCTTGCTCTGTTGCCCAGGCTGGAGCGCAGTGGTGCAATCTCAGCTCATTGCAACCTCCGCCTCCCAGGTTCACGCCATTCTCCTGCCTCAGCCTCCCGAGTAGCTAGGACTACAGGCGTCCACCACCACGCCCGGCTAATTTTTTTTGTATTTTTTAGTAGAGACGGGGTTTCACCGTGTTAGCCAGGATGGTCTCGATCTCCTGACCTCGTGATCCGCTCGCCTCCGCCTCCTGAAGTACTGGGATTACAGGCGTGAGCCACCGCGCCCGGCCTGTCAATTGATTTTTGACAAGGGTACCAAGACAATTCAATTGGGAAAAATAATATTTTCCACGAAAGATACTGGAAAACTGAATATCAAACAAAAGAATGAAGTTGGACTCCCTACCTCATGCCATATACAAAAATTAACTCAAAATGGATCACCGACCTAAATGTAAGAGCTAAAACTATAAAACCCCAAGAAGAAAACACAACAGCAAACCTTTGTGACTGTATTAGAAAATGGTTTCAGGTTAGGCGTGGTGGCTCACGCCTGTAATCCCAGGGCTTTCAGAGGCCGAGGCAGGCAGATCACCTGAGGTCAGGAGTTCTACTAAAAATACAAAAATAAGCTGGGCATGGTGGCACGCACCTGTAATCCCAGCTACTCCGGAGGCTAAGACAGGAGAATAGCATGAACCCAGGAGGTGGAGGTTGCAGTGAGCCAAGATCGCGCCATTGCACTCAAGCCTGGGCGACACAGCAAGGCTCCATTTCAAAGAAAAAAAAAGAAAGAAAATGGTTTCAGAGTGACAAAATAAAAAGATAAATTAGACTTCATTAAAAATGTCAAATCTGTGTACCTCAAAGAATACCACCAACTAAGTAAAATGACAAGCCAAAGAATGAGATTTGTATCTACTATGTAAAAAGAACTTTTACAACTCAACAATAAAAAGACAAATATGCACAATTTTTAAATGGGCAATGGGTTTGAATTAACATTTTACCAAATAAAATATACAATATTTAAGCAGCACAGGAAAAGATGCTCATTACCATTATTCATTAGGGAAATGAAAATCAAAACCATAATGAGATATTACATCATACCCACTAGGATGACTATAATCAAAAAGAGACTGGTCACTATTTTCAAATAGAGAAAGGTTAAAAAATTGGAAATGAAAAGAAAATAGTAATTGAAAGTTGGGAGGAAAGAATAAAAGCTGCCAAAGGTTAAAACACAGTAGTGCTTATTATTGCACACCCCATCTCAAGCATGTGTTTGGAGGTTTTAATATGTAAATAAAAATACTTAACTATATTATGTGCCACTCTGGTGGGAATGTTGATAATGGGGGAGGCTATGCATGTGTCGGAGCAGCGGGGGATAACAGGAATTCTCTTCTTTTCTCTCAATTTTGCTATCAACCTAAACTGCTCTAATTTTTTTTTATTAAAAAAATGTATTATCTCACAGTTTCTATGGGAATCTACATACTGTTTATATAAGTGCTCTGCCATGATCTTTTACAAGACTGTATTTAGGGTGTAGGCTGGTGCCATAGTCATCTCAAGACTCAACTAAGACAGTATCTATTGCTGAGCTCACTCAGTAGCTGTTGGCAGGGTTCACAAATTGTTGGACTATGGGCCTCAGTTCCTTGCTGGGTATTGGCAAGTTAGCTGATCTCAGTTCTTTGCCAGGTGGCCTTCTTCATCACAGCAAGCACAAAAGAAGAACCAGAGAGAACACATCAGCAAAATAATAGTCATGGTCTTTTAAAACCTAATTACAGAAGTGATATACCATCACTTTTGCCTAATCTGTTAAAATCAAGTTATTAGGTCTAGCTTACATTCAGAAGGACAGGATTATACAAGGGTGAGAATACCAGGAGGCAGGGATCATTGGGAACCATGTCAGAAGCTGCCTACCACAATATACACACTTTTGATTTTTTTCGTCTTTTTTATTTATGGTTTGAGACAGGGTCTTGGTCTGTTACCCAGGCTGGAGTGCAGTGGTGCAATCATGGCTCACTGCAGCCTCGACTTCCTGGGCTCAGGTAATTCTTCCATCTCAGTCTCTCAAATAGCTGAGACTATACCATGCACCACCACAACCGGCTAATCTTTTTGTTCTTTTGTTTTGTTTTGTTTTGTTTTTGTAGAGACGGGGTTCTGCTATGTTGCTCAAGTTACTCTTGAAACTCCTGGGCTCAAGTGATCCACCAACCTCAGCCTCTCAAAGTGCTGGGATTACAGGTGTGAGCCGCCATGCCTGGCCCTTCTTAGAGAGGTCTTGCTTTGTTGCCCCGGCTGGAGTGCAGTAGAGTGATCATAGCTCACTGTAGCCTTAAATTCCTGGGCTCAAACAATCCTCCCACCTCAGCTTTCCAAATAGTTGGGACTACTTTGGAAGTACGGGCACACCGTGCCCTGCTAATTTTAAAAAGAGCCTCAAGTCACAATGTTCCGTCAACCCATTCCAAATACAGAGCCTTCTTTTATGTTTTTCTGTTTAAAGACAACTTATTTAACGTACTGTATATGGTTGATTCATTGACACTTAATTCATGGCCAACAACACTATAACTCATGCCTGAATGAATTTTACCTCACACACATATTTCTCCTTAAGGTGTATCACAGTCTTCTTGCTCTTTGGAATACTAGATAGCACTTTGGCACCACTCTTGCAGGCCATTTCAAACCACAAAAGCAACAAAAAGCACAAAAATGCAAAAGAGTGCCACTAAATAGACTGTGAAAAAGATACTTGTTTACAGTATGAGAGCTGAAACAAGAAGGCAGAGCATAGCCTTGTTCAACCTAAGCTGGGAATGTGTACCTTGGGCGACTCAAATTTTCTGCCACTCTGTGCATGTCTAGGAATGACCATGAAAGCACTGTGAATTTTAGCAAGTAAAAGGGGGGCAAAACAGAATTCAGGAACAATGAGGATCTACTGCCTCTTATTTATTGCTAAACACTTTTACAAATGTACAATTGGAGGAAAAAAGGCAGAATATCTGTTTCTTTTCAGGAACAAATTCCTATCTCCCCCCGCCCCCCCAATTGGAGGAAAAAAGGCAGAATATCTGTTTTTTTTTCAGGAACAACTTCTTTCTCTCTCTCTTTCTCTTTCTTTCAGAGATGGAGTCTCACTTTGTCGCCCAGGCTAGAGTGCAGTGGGGTGAACTTGGCTCACTGCAACCTCCGCCTCCTGGGTTCAAGCTATTCTCTTGCCACAACCTCCAGAGTAGTGGGGACTACAGTCACCTGCCACCACGCCCAGCTAATTTTTGTATTTTTAGTAGAGACAGGGTTTCATCATATTGGCCAGGTGGTCTCGAACTCCTGACCTTGTGATGTGCCTGCCTTGGCCTCCCAAAGTGCTGGGATTACAGGCGTGAGCCACCACACCCGGCCTAGCTTTTATTTTTTTTCTGTGTATGAAAGATGCAGGAAATAGTGTTCTGTTTCTCAAGTATAAGCACGTAAGAAACAACACGTCATAGGAAACTCAGTAACAATCTTTCATATTTTAAAAAACCCCACAGAATATAGGGTTTCATACATAATAAATAAAAATTAACAGAAAAGTATCCTTTATGGTAAAAGGAAAATGATATGGGGGAGGATGTTTGTAATAGTTTCTAAAACGACTTAAAGACAGTTCTTTCCTAAGAAAGTTACCGTTATTTATTGAATGTCTTCTCTATGTGGGCACTTTAGTGTATTATCTTATTTAATCTAAACACCTACATAAATTGGACACTATTATTTTGCATATGAAGTAATTGATGCAGAGAGGCTAAATAATGTGTTCAAGGTTATGTTTAGCAAGTTTAACAGCAAGGTTTTTAACCCAGGCACTACGATTGACGGCCTATGCTCTTCATCATTACACTATATAACATTCCAAACAATCAAGTGAAACCTTATGCTTCTCTCCCTCAAATTATCCTATTTTTTTTTTATTTTTTGGCAGTTGATTAAGCTAATTTCATAATACAGCTAATACAAAATGTGTTGTTTTTAATGAGACATTTTGAGAAGCGCTTCTAACAGTATTGAAGTTGTCGGTGTATTCTTAGCCAAAGTTGTGTCTGTTCAACTATTATTTAACTTATTTTATTTATTTATTTAATTTTTTTTTTGGTGACGAAGTCTCACTCTGTAGCCCAGGCTGGAGTGCAATGGCGCCGTCTCAGCTGACTGCAACTTCCGCCTCCCGGGTTCCAGCAATTCTTCTGCCTCAGCCTCCCAAGTAACTGGGATTACACGTGCACGCCACCACACCCAGCTAATTTTTTTGTATTTTAGTAGAGATGGGTTTCATTGTGTTACCAAGGCTGGTTTACAACTCCTGAACTCAGGCAATCCACCCACCTTGGCCTCCCAAAATGCTAGCATTACAGGTATGAGCCACTGCACCTGGCCTATTTAACATTATTTTGAAGATGCTTGTTACTCAAATTATGGCTAGTCTCATCTTGGTTTTGAATGTATTTTAAATTTTTTCATGTATCTATGACTCTATTATAGTATGTTTGTATCTGAAACCACTAAATAATTATTAGATGGGTAATTAGTTTTTGCATATGAAAATATGCAGAAAATGCTCAGTAATCAGAGAGCCCATTATAAGGAAATGAGACACAGTTAAGGCAGGAAGAGAATTGGAACATGGAATTGGATATGTTAAAAAGACAGGAAAAACTGCAGTTGTTGAAATGAATACATGGAAATTATTTCACAGTGTACAACCAATTCTGTCTAGTATTTCAGAAGATACTCATTTAATAAACGCTGGTCAATTCCACCATACATGCTTGGGACTTAGATTTTTTTTTTTTTTCCCTTGAGATGGAGTTTCACTCTTGTTGCCCAGGCTAGAGTGCAATGCTGTGATCTTGGCTCACTGCAACCTCTGCCTCCCGGGTTCAAGCGATTCTCTTGCCTTGGCCTCCCAAGTAGCTGAGACTACAGGCATGTGCCACCATGCCCGGCAAATTTTCAATTTTTTTTAGTAGAGATGGGGTTTCTCCACATTGATCAAGCTGGTTTCAAACTCCCGACCTTAGGTGATCCGCCCGCTTAGGCCTCCCAAAGTGCTGGGATTACAGGCGTGAGCCACTGCGCCCGGCCCGGACTTAGATTTTATAGACGAAAAGCTTCTGCTGAGTTTCTCAGTTAAAGCCAGGTCAGTTAACAGGTTTTGCTTTGTTCATCAGGCAAATAAGTAATGTAAAATTTTAAAAACCCTAAGGTGAAAAAGGATTACTTTTTGAGAGGAGAGGAGCAAGGTAGGTAGGTAGGTAGGTAGGTAAGCAGGTAGGTAGATACGGGATAGAGGTTGGCATTCAGAAGTGCAGAGCTAGCAAAACTTCAGAATGAAAACTGATGAACAAGAAATAATGTGTAAAGAGAATCTTGTTACTACTGCACTAAAGAATTAGTATTTTCCTAAAGGATGCAACCTTATATTTCTCTTGTCCTGTGCCTTCTACATTAATATATTTTTTAAATTTTTTATTTTTGTGGGTACATAGTAGGTATATATATTTATGTGGTACATGAGATGTTACAATAGTATTTTTGAAAAGTATAAAAATGTGGTCAGGCGTGGTGGCTTACACCTGTAATCCCAACACTTTGGGAAGCCGAGGCAGGTGGATCACCTGAGGTTAGGAGTTCGAGACCAGCTTGGTCAAACTACTAAAAACGCAAATACAAAAAACCTGCACTCCCACCTGGGCAAGAGAATGAGACTCTGAATCAAAAAACAACAACACAAAACAAAAACCTGACAACTATGAAATATATATAGTAACCTGGAAAATATTTATGTTAAACAAAAAGGCAGGATCTAAAATGTATGTATATTACAACTATACAAAAATAAAAGAGAAAAGACTGGAAAGAAACATTCAAAATATTAACAATGGTTGTAATATGGGTGTAGACACTATTGGAGATTATTTTTTCCTTTCTACTTAATGTCATTTTCCTCCTTTTCCAAATTAACAACCAGATTATTGATTACACAAATAATACATGAATATATTCTCATTTTAAAGATTCAAACAATACAAAACTATAGGAATCATAAGTAACCTTTTCGGCAGGCACGGTGGCTCACGCCTGTAATCCCAGCACTTTGGGAGGCCGAGGCAGGCGGATCATGACGTCAGGAGATTGAGACCATCCTGGCTAACACAGTGAAACCCCATCTCTACTAAAAATACACACACACACACAAAAATTAGCCGGGCGTGGTGGCAGGCGCCTGTAGTCCCAGCTACTAGGGAGGCTGAGGCAGGAGAATGGCGTGAGCCCAGGAGGCAGAGCTTGCAGTAAGCCGAGTGAGCCACTGCACTCCAGCCCCGGCAACAGAGCGAGACTTCATCTCAAACAAACAAACAAAAAAGTAACCTTTCCACAGTCATCCCACACTACCCACTTTTTTTTTTTCTGTTTTGAGATGGAATGTCTTTCTGTTGCCCACGTTGGAGTGCAATGGCGCGATCTCAGCTTACTGCAACATCCACTTCCCAGGTTCAAGACTACAGGCACATGCCACCACACCTGGCTAAATTTTTTGTATTTTTAGTAGAGATGGGGTTTCTTTAAATAGGCCAGGCTGGTCTCAAACTGCTGACCTCATGATCCGCCTGCCTCGGCCTTCCAAAGTGCTGGAATTACAGCCGTGAGCCAACGCGCCCAGCGATCCGCTTATTTCTTTGCTAAGTTTGCAGTTTTTAGTAATTTTATTATTTTATTATTTTAGGTGAGACAGAGTCTCGCTCTGTCACCCAGGCTGGAGTGCAGTGGCGTGATCTTGGCTCACTGCTACCTCCGCTTCCGGGTTCAAGAAATTCTTCTGCCTCAGCCTCCCAAATAGCTGGGACTACAGGCATGCACCACCATGCCCAGCTAATTTTTGTATTTTTAGTAGAGACAGGGTTTCACCATATTGGCCAAGCTGGTCTTTAACTCCTGACCTCGTGATCCGCCTGCCTTGGCCTCCCAACGTGCTAGTGAGAGGTGACAATGTGCTAGCAGCCCTCATTCTCAGGGCCTCCTCAGCCTCGGCGTCCACTCTGGCGGCACTTGAGGAGCCCTTCAGCCCTCCACGGCACCGTGGGAGCCCCCTCTAAGCTGGCTGAGGCCCGAGCTGCCTCCCTCTGCTTGCCGGGAGGTGTGGAGGGAGAGGCGCGGGTGGGAACCAGGGCTGCGCCTGGCGCTCGGGGGCCAGTGCGAGTTCCCGCCGGCGCGGGCGCCTGTGCGGGCTCAGCGGATCCCCCACACAGAGTGGCCAGCCTGCGCCGCCGGGCCAGGGCAGTGAGGGGCTTAGCACCCAGGCCAGCAGCTGTGGAGGTTGCACGGGGTCCCCCAACAGTGCCAGCCGGCCAGCGCCACACTCAAATTCTCACAGGGCCTTAGCTGCTTCCCCGCAGGGCAGGGCTTGGGACCTGCAGCCTGCCAAGTCTGAGCTCCCCCGCTGTGGTGGGTGGGCTCCCCTTGCGTCGCAGCCTCCCCTACGGGCGCCGCCCCCTGGTCCATCCACAGCCCAAGGGACAGTGCAGGTACAGCTCGGGACTGGCGGGCAGCTCTGCCTGCAGCCCTGGTGCAGGATCCACTGGGTGAAGCCAGCTGGGCTCCTGAACCGGATGGGGACTTGGAGAACTTTTATATCTAGCGGAAGGATTGTATGTGCACCAGTCAGCACTCTATCTAGCTAACCTAGTGGGAACTTGTAGAACTTTTCTGTCTAGCACTCTGTGTCTATCTCAAGGATTGTAAATACACCAATCAGCACTCTGTGTCTAGCTAAGGGTTTGTGAATACACCAATTGGTACTCTGTATCTAGCTAACCTAGTAGAGACTTGGAGGACTAGCACTCTGTGACTCTGTGACTAGCTCAAGGACTGTAAATGCACCAATCAGCACTCTGTGTCTAGCTCAGGGTTTGTAAATAACACCAATCAGTACTCTGTGTCTGGCTCAAGGGTTGTAAATACACCAATTGGTACTCTGTATCTAGCTAACTCTGTATCTAGCTAACTAGCACTCTGTGACTCTGTCCAGCTCAAGGATTGTAAACAGACCAATCAGCACTCTGTCAAGATGGACCAATCAGCTCTCTGTAAAATGGACTAATCGAGTCTCTGTGAAATAGACCAATCAGCAGGATGTTGGTGGCGTCAGATAAGGGAATAAAAGCAGCCTCAGGGGCAACCTCCTTGGGTCTCCTTCCACACTGTGGAAGCTTTGTTCTTTAACTCTTTGCAATAAATCTTGCTGCTGCTCAATCTTTGGGTCCATGCTGTCTTTATGAGCTGTAACACTCACTGTGGAGGTCTGCAGCTTCACTCCTGAAGCCAATGAGACCAG
The DNA here is from genome assembly GCF_003255815.1 of Theropithecus gelada. Classification (NCBI taxonomy): domain Eukaryota; kingdom Metazoa; phylum Chordata; class Mammalia; order Primates; family Cercopithecidae; genus Theropithecus; species Theropithecus gelada. The sequence goes on along the minus strand of NC_037680.1, from coordinate 79,183,310 downwards.
GAACCCACCGGGGAAGAAGGAACAACTCCAGATATGCTGCCTTTAAGAGCTGTAACACTCACCACGAAGGTCTGCAGCTTCACTCCTGATAGCGAGACCACGAACCCACCAGAAGGAAGAAGCTCCAGACACATCTAAACGTCTGAAGGAACAAACTCCAGACACACCATCTTTAAGAACTGTAACACTCACCACAAGGGTCCGCGGCTTCATTATTGAAGTCAGTGAGACCAAGAACCCACCAATTTCAGACACTAGGATTACAGGTGTGAGCCACTGCACCCGGCTATTTTATTTATTTTGAGATGGTGTCTTGCTCTGTCACTCAGGCTGGAGTGCAATGGCACAATCTCTGCTCACTGCAACCTCCGCCTCCTGGGTTCAAGCGATTCTTGTGCCTCAGTCTCCCAAATAGGTAGGATTACAGGTGCCCACCACCACGTCCAGCTAGTTTTTTCTATTTTTAGTAGAGACCGGGTTTCTCCATGTTGGCCAGGATGTCTGGAACTCCTGACCTCAAGTGATCCACCCACCTTGGCCTCTCAAACTGCTGGGGTTACTGGCAGGAGCCACCGCGCCTGGTCAGTTTTTTGGAGGTGGAGTCTCGTTCTGTCGCCCAGGTTGGAGTGCAGTGGCGTGATCTCGGCTCACTGCAAGCTCTGCCTCCCGGGTTCAGGCCATTCTCCTGCTTCAGCCTCCCGAGTAGCTGGGACTACAGGCGCCCGCCACCACGCCTGGCTAAATTTTTTGTATTTTTAGTAGAGACGGAGTTTCACTGTGTTAGGATGGTCTCGATCTCCTGACCTCGTGATCCGCCCGTCTCGGCCTCCCAAAGTGCTGGGATTATAGGCCTGAGCCACTGCGTCCGGCCTTTTTTTTTTTTAAGACAGGTTCTCACTCTGTAGCCTAGGCTGGAGTGCATTGGCACAATCTTGGATTATAGCAACTTCTGCCTCCCAGACTCAAGCGATCCTCCCATCTCAGTCTCCCAAGTAGCAGGGATCACAGGTGTGCGCCACTACACCCAGCTAATTTTTGTATTTTTGGTACAGATCAGGTTTCTCCATGTTACCCAGACTGGTCTCAAACTCCTGGGATCAACCAATCCACCTGCTTTGGCCTCCCAAAGTGCTGGGACTACAGGCATGAGTCACTGTGCCCTGCCATAATGAAAAATTTTAAAGGAGAAAAAAACTCACCATCACCAAACTTTCTAATTATTATTATATGGCCATGAGGAAAAGTTCTGTTTCTGAATTTTATATTTTAATTTCTTTCTTTAAACTTCAACAGATAAAAGTATTTTTATTTTGGTTAAACACCTAGCATTTGCAGACTAAATGTCTGACATTTGATGTAACAGTAGTTATTTTTCTTGAGGTTAATGCAGAAGCCAAAATTGATCTTGTTTGCCAACTTTAACTTCACTCAATTTTTTTGTCTGAAGAACAAAATACATAAATTAACGCTTCCAAATTAGAGCGATTTTACTTAAACACTTTTCCTTTTTATTGCAATAGCATTACTGATTCCTAGTTGGCAGTATTCCTACTTTTGGGTCAAAAGGTTATAGTAAACTAAACTAAGACCCAGGTAACAATCTGAAACGTAAGGCAGCTGTAAAGATCTTTGAGGAGGCCGGGCGCGGTGGCTCAAGCCTGTAATCCCAGCACTTTGGGAGGCTGAGACGGGTGGATCACGAGGTCAGGAGATCGAGACCATCCTGGCTAACACGGTGAAACCCCATCTCTACTAAAAAATACAAAAAACTAGTCGGGCGACGTGGCGGGCGCCTGTAGTCCCAGCTACTCGGGAGGCTGAGGCAGGAGAATGGCGTAAACCTGGGAGGCGGAGCTTGCAGTGAGCTGAGATCCGGCCACTGCACTCCAGTTTGGGCGACAAAGCAAGACTCCGTCTCAAAAAAAAAAAAAAAAAAAGATCTTTGAGGATGATGTATGAACAAATTCACTTTCTCTCTTTTTCTTTTTGAGAGGGAGTCTCTGTCACTCAGGCTGGAGTGTAGTGGTGCAATCTCAGCTCACTGCAATCTCTGCCTCCTGGGTTCAAGTGATTCTTCTGCTTCAGTCTCCCAAGTAGCTGGGATTACAGGCACATGCCACCACACCTGGCTAATTTTTGTATTTTTAGTAGAGATGGGGTTTCACCGTGTTGGCCAGACTGGCATGGAACTCTGAACCTCAGGTGATCCACCCACCTTGGCCTCCCAAAGTGCTGGGATTACAGGCGTGAGCCACCGCACTGGCCACTTTCCCTCTTTCATCTACCTAAAGATACAAGTGAAAATTAGAGACTTTGTTTTGTTTGTGAAAAATGTGAAAAATAAATGTATCCAATTCAATACAATCTTCTAATAGATGCTAATGGCCTTCAGTAGGCAGAAACTATAGCTATAAAGAAAATTTCCTATGGCTTTCAGTTTAGTGCTTCATCAACAAATCAAAGCAAATAACCCAAAACTGATGATCCTAGAGTACGGCCTGATAAAATTTATTGACTAAGAAAATTCTTGAGATGTGCTATATTTTAACTTTTTAAACTTTAGAAATTGTTTAATCTTTTTATTTGGAAATAATTTAAAACTTACACAACAGTTGCAAGAATAGTACAAAGAATATACCATATACTTTCACCCAGATTTACCTATTCACCTATTGATACCATTTTACTGTTTGCTTTTATTATCTCTCTCTTTCTACACACACACACACACACACACACACACCTTTTTTTGAACCATTACACAGTAAAATCATGGTCCTTTATTCTTAAACACTTTTTAGATTATTTCCTAAGAATATGGTTATTCTCTTATAAAACCACAGTATTGTTATCAGTTTCAGCACATTTAACATTGAAACATTTTTCTCTAATCATCATGTCCTTTATCACATTCTTCTCATCCAGTAAAAGGCAGGCATTGCCTAGTTGTCCAGTCTTTTTAGCTTCCTTTGACCTAGACCTTTCCCACAGTCTGTTTTATATGACATTCACATTTTTGAAAAACATGATCCCCCTTTTTGTAATAGAACATTCCTAATTTGGGGTTTGTGTGATGTTACCTCATGATTAAATTCAGATTATGTATTCTTGACTGGAATATAGTACTATATTAGTTATGTGTCCTCTAGATATCATGGATTTCCATGTGTCCTTCTTTAATAATGTTAATTTTTACTATCTGGTCAAGGTGTCCATTTTTCCCATTTTATAATTACTAATTTTTCCCTCGAGATATGTGGGAGGCATGCAAATATCCTGGCTCCTCATTGAAATTGCCCCTAGATTTAGGATCCTTTGATGATTCTTGCCTGATCCAATCCTTAACACAATGGTTGCAGAATGATAAGCTGCCAACTCCAGCAATCCTACATTTACCAGTTGGCACTTGACATTCTACTCATGATTCATTTTCCTTCCAGTGGTTCACAATTAATTAATTACTTAATTGTTTAGCACTCAAATTGACCCACATTTAGCTAGTGGGAGTTCCTTCCAGCTGGATTCTGTGTCCTTATGACAAGTCTCCATGATATTTTTAGGTACTTCTTTCCTTCCTTTTTTGGCTTTGTTTTATTTTTGAGACAGGGCCTCACTCTATTGCCCAGGCTGGAGTACAGTGGCCTGATCACAGCTCACTGCAGCCTTGACTTCCCAAGTTCAAGTGATCCTCCCACCTCAGCCTCCCAAGTAGCTGGAACTACAGGCGTGTGCCACACCTGGTTACTTTTTAATTTTTTTTGAGATAAGGTCTATGTTGCCCAGGCTGGTTGTGAACTTCTGGGATCAAGCAGTCCTCTTGCCTTGGCTTCCCAAAGTGCTGGGATTACAGGCTCTTTCCTTACTTTCTTACAAAAATTATTAAAACATTACAAGATGTCCCAGGCTTATCTTATATCTATCCTGCTCCAGTCTTGGAATAAATCATTTTTCTAAGAAGCCTTGGTTCCTTATTTTTATTTTTTGAGACAGTGTTTCACTCTTGTTGCCCAGGCTGGAGCACAATGGCGTGATCTTGGCTCACTGCAACCTCCGCCTCCCAGGTTCAAGCAATTCTTCTGTTTCAGCCTCCCGGGTAGCTGGGATTACAGGTGCATGCCACCACACCCAGCTAATTTTTGTATTTTTACTAGAGTCCGGGTTTTATCATATGGGTCAGGCTGGTTTTGAATACCTGACTTCGTGATTCGCCTGCCTTGGCTTACCAAAGTGCTGGGATTATAGGCGTGAGCCACTGCGCCCAGCCACCTTAGTTCCTTTTTAGTGGGGAATGGTATTAGAGACTAAGATCTGGGCATTATGAATAGTCACTGCTACTGGGGTACTGTTGCTTGTTATCCTTTTCAATGAATAGAGATTCAAGAAATACATGCATTTGCATGTGTATATAAATACATTTATACATATGTCTATATTCACACATATACACAGCCACATATACATTCATGTAACACACACATATGCATATTTTTAAAATTATAAGTCATACTGATACTTTGAATTGCGATCTATTTGCATGGGTTTCTCTTCTGTCTTCCCCATTCGATAATTGTATATCCCTCTTTCTTCAGTAAGAACCCCCAGGTACATCAACTCATTTTCTTTTTTTTGAGACAGAGTCTCGCTCTGCTGCCACATTAGAGTGCAGTGGCGCAATCTCAGCTCACTGCAACCTCCGCCTCCTGGGTTCAAGCTGAGGTCTCCTGCCTCAGCCTCCCGAGTAGCTGGGACTACAGGTGCGCACCAACACGCCCAGCTAATTTTTGTATTTTTAGTAGAGATAGGGTTTCACCATATTGGCCAGGATGGTCTTGATCTCTTTACCTCGTGATCTGCCCATCTAGGTCTCCCAAAGTGCTGGGATTACAGGTATGAGCCACCATGCCCAGCCTCAACTCATTTTCTTTCTTTCTTTTTTTTTTTTTTTGAGACAGAGTCTTGCTCTGTCACCCAGGCTGGAGTGCAGTGGTGTGATCTCGGCTCACTGCAAGTTCCGCCTCCCGGGTTCACACCATTCTCCTGCCTCAGCCTGCCGAATAGCTGGGACTACAGGTGCCCACCATCACGCCCGGCTAATTTTTTTGTATTTGTAGTAGAGACGGGGTTTCACTGTGTTAGCCAGGATGGTCTCGATCTCCTGACCTCGTGATCCACCTGCCTTGGCCTCCCAAAGTGCTGGGATTACAGGTGTGAGCCACCGCGCCCAGCCAACTCATTTTCTTAATCCTATAGTACATCTACAATGGTTTCAGAATTGGTTTGCCTACACTACTAAAAGACAAATCTTCTCAAAAGAGTTCAGTATTTGTTTGCAATTCTCCCCATCCTTTATATCACATCTTGCACAAGAGTGCATATAGTTAAATACTGTGCTTAAAAACCACTTGGATGAATTCTTTTTCTCTTAAGCGTTTTTCTTTCTTTTTTTTCTTATCTTTCAATAACTTTGGTATCAGGGTAGTTATTGTAGTAATATGAAATACAATTGGGGCTGGGCGTGGTGGCTCACGCCTGTAATCCCAGCACTTTGGGAGGCTGAGGTGGGCGGATCATCTGAGGTCGGGAATTCGAGACCAGCCTGGCCAACATGGAGAAACCCCATCTCTACTAAAAATACAACAATTAGCCAGGCATGGTGGCGAGCACCTGTAATCCTGGCTACTTGGGAGGCTGAGACAGGAGAATCACTTGAATCCGGGAGGCGGACGTTACAGTGAGCCGAGATCGTGCCACTACACTCTAGCCTGGGTGACAAGAGCAAGACTCTGTCTCAAAAAAATAAATAAAATTAAAATAATATTGGGTTCATTTATTTCAGTTTGCTTATACTGTCAGGAATTTTTATCCTTTCCGTTTGTAGGTACTTAATTTTTTTTGCTTATGTAGAATAGTGACACGATACCAATAGTAAAAACTATATACAAAAAGCTACACTCTGGCCGGGTGTGGTGGCTCACATCTGTAATCCCAGCACTTTGGGAGGCCAAGACAGGCGGATCACCTGAGCTTGGGAGTTCGAGACCAGCCTTACCAACATGGAGAAACCCCGTCTCTACTAAAAATACAAAATTAGCCAGGCATGGTGGCACATGCCTGATCCCAGCTACTAGGGAGGCTGAGGCAGGAGAATCACTTGAACCTGGGAGGTGGAGGTTGTGGTGAGCTGAGATTGCGCCATTGCACTCTAGCCTGGGCAACAAGAGCGAAATTCCGTCTCTAAAAAACAAAATAAAACAAAAACAAAAAAAGCTACGCTCAGAGAACAGTCACTCTTTTCCATATTCTTTCTGTCTCATTCCTTGGATCCCTTATAAATAACCAAGTTCATTATTTTCTAATTTATTCTTTCTTTGTTTCTTTTTGTAAAGATAAGTCAATAATAGATATGCTTTTTTATTTTCCTTCCAGTGCTATACAACAGAGCCTACTATATATACTTTTTTGCATCTAATATTACCGGTGAAAATCACTCTGTGTTAGTTCATAGAGATCTTATTTTTTTCTTATAGCTGTATAGTTGATACTCCATTACATGTATGTACCATAGTATATTTCAACTAATCTCCTATTCTTGGACATTTACTTCCTAATATTGTGCAGTTACAAATAACACTGCAATAAACAACTCAATGTCTATGTATATTCATACTATTGAAGATGTATCTTCCAGATAAATTCCAAGAAACGTGAAAGCAAGGTGAAAGAGTAAGCACACATGTAGTTGTCTTAACCAAATTTCCCTCCATACAGGTTGGAAAGTACTATATTTTATTTTATTTTGAGATAGAGTGTCGCTGTATCACCTAGGTTAGAGGGCAGTGGCACAATCGCTGCAGCCTCAACTTCGCAGGCTCAAGCAATTCTCCAACCTCAGTCTCCCCAACAGCTGAACTACACATGTGCACCACCACGCCTGGCTAATTTATGTATTGTTTTGGTAGAGATGGGATCTCACTATGTTGCCCAGGCTGGTCTTCAATTCCTGGGCTCAAGTGATCCTCCTCCTCTGGCCTCCTAAAGTGCTGAAATTACAGGTATGAACCACCGTGCCTGGCCAGTACTATATTTTACCAAAGTTATTTAGTAATATATTGGTGCCTTGGAAGGCCTAGTGCATCTCTTTTGGATTTCAGGTGTTTGCCAGATATAATCTTACGATGCTGGAACTCTACCTCTTACTCCTACCAACCTTGAACTTTTTTTTTTTTTTTTTTTTTTTTTTTTAAGATTCACTCTTGTTGCCCAGGCTGGAGTGCAATGGCTCAATCTTGGCTCACTGCAACCTCCATCTCCCAGGTTGAAGCAATTCTCCTGTCTTAGCCTCCTGAGTAGCTGGGATTACAGGCATGTGCCACCACGCCTGGCTAATTTTTTGTATTTTTAGTAGAGATGGGATTTCACCACGTTGGCTAGGCTGGTCTCAAACTTCCAACCTCAGGTGATCTGCCCACCTCGGCCTCCCACAGTGCTGGGATTACAGGCATGAGCCATCATGCCCGGCCTCAACCTTGAATGTTTTTTATGTTTTTTTTCCTATTTTGCAAATCTTCGGAGAAAGGAAATACAAAGAAAAGTTAGTTACTTTACTTACTGAGTGGTGTTGTGTCAGGAGGTGGAAAATTCTCGGTAAAGTTGACATTACATAAATCTGTGCTACAACAGCAGAAACGGTATGTTCCATTCTGAATTGAGGGAGGAGTGGTAGTTACTACACATTCTTCATAGTGACACTCTTGGGGATCTCCAATGTGAGACCAACATCCTATAAATCAATATGAATACAAAAAAGTTAGGAGACAATACAATAAAGAAAACTAAAAGAAAAACAACAAACTAAGCAGTAATTTCAATAAATGTGAGAGTATGTCTAAGCTATGAAGCAGTTTTGCAAATCTACAGGAAACACATTTTTAAGAAACAGAAAAATGGTAAAGGATACAAAAGACATTTCATGGGGGGAAAAAGGAACATGTTTAACTGCGTGATTAATCTAAGATTTATTTATTTATTTATTTATTTATTTATTGAGACAGAGTTTCGCTCTTGTTGCCCAGGCTAGAGTATAATATCGCGATCTCAGCTCACTGCAATCTCCACCTCCTGGGTTCAAGCGATTCTCCTACCTTAGCCTCCCAAGTAGCTGGGATTACAGGCATGCACCACCGCCACACCTGGCTAATTTTGTATTTTTAGTAGAGATGGGGTTTCTCCACGTTGGTCAGGCCGGTCTCAAACTCCCGACCTCAGGTGATCTGCCCACTTCGGCCTCCCAAACTGCTGGGATTACAGGTGTAAGCCACCACGCCCAGCTAATCGAAGAATTATTAAAGCAAGAGTAAGGTTTCATTTTTGTCTATACAAAGTATATTGTTCTAGGTTTAAAAAATAATATGGCTGGGCACCGTGGCTCACGCCTAGAATCCCAGCACTTTGGGAAGCCAAAGCAGGAGGATCACTTGAGCCCAGGAATTTGAGACCAGCCTGGGCAACACAGCCATACCACATCTCTATAAACAACAGTTAGCTGGGCATGGTGGTGCCTGCCTGTGGTCCTACTGACTTGGGAGGATTGCTTGAGCCCAAGAGGTCGAGGTTGCAGTGAGCCATGAATGTGCCACTGCACTCTATCCTGAGCGACAGAGTGACATTCTGTCTCAAAAATAAATAAATAGATAAATGAATAAATAATATATATCAGAAAAATGATTCAGTAACACAGACACCTTCATACAGTGTTGGAGGAAATATAAATGAACAGTACAGTACTTTTAGAAAGCCACATGGAAATTTTTATACAGAGTCTTTAAAATATTGCTATATCTTATAACCTAATAATTCTACATCAAGGGATCTATTTCAAGGAAACAATCACATACAATCAATTATGTTCAAAGTTGTTCACTGAACAACCGTGTTTCACTCTGCATTACAGTGAAAACATGAAAATAACATGTTTACCAATAGAATAATCTGTAAGTAAACTATGATACATGTATACAATGATAGTTGTGCAAAAGTTAAAAAGGTTTTCAGAGATTCTTTAAAGACATGGAAAAAATGCTTATAATTAGGGTGGAGAAAACTGGATATGCAATTATTTATACAGTATGTTCCTAATTTTTTAAAAAGTACACGCATATAAAAACATAAAGGCATGTGGAAAATGCACCTGAAGAAGATAAACTAATACAGTAAAAGTATTTTTAAAGAGTATATTATTGTAGACTTTTGTTTTCTTTATAGTTCTCTATATATTCCAAAATTCATAGAATGGGCATGTATAACATTATAAGAAAGATGTTTTTAAAATAATCTAAAAATAAACAGCCTTTTATAAATTTGGGGCTTGGAGAGAGAGAGAGAGAGAGAGAGATACACACATACACACACGCTTTTTTTTTCTTTGAGATGGAATCTCGCTCTGTTGCCTAGGCTGGAGTGCACTGGTGCCATCTCAGCTCACTACAACCTCCGCCTTCCAGGTTCAGTGATTCTCCTGCCTCAGCCTACTGAGTAGCTGGGACCACAGGCACACACCACCATACCCAACTAAGTTTTGTATTTTTAGTAGAGATGGGGTTTCACCATGTTATTAACCAGGCTTGTCTCGAACTCCTGGCCTCAAGGGATCCGCCCACCTCGGCCCCCCAAAGTGCTGGAATTACAGGCATGAGACACCACACCCAGCTTTATATATATACTTTTAAAATCACTGTTTTTCTGAACAGGATTTTAACGTACTCCCATGTCCTTTTTAGATAAATATCAATTGTATAAAACACAGTCATTTCAGGTAAGGAAAGTATCACTTGCCTTGTTTTACAAGATTTATGTCCCCTTTTGATTTCTCCCAAAGGCCATAGCAGGTGCTACCTTTTGAGCATAATATTGTCCCATTTTCATGAGAGATTCTACTCTCACCTATCCCAAGGTCTTGCTGATATGGATCTTTAAATGCACATAGCCGTTCTTGATTCTGCGAAGCTAAAATAAAGGAAATAAAGGAATGACAAATTATTTAATGTTTTCAAAATATTAGTATATAAAATCGTTGTCTTATCTGAATGACTTTATAAATTTCCCTACTAAATTATTTGAATTGAAATCTTTAAATAAATTTGTAATTTTACATTCAATGACGTTCTTCTGTTCATGAATTCATTTATAAACTCCAAACAAGAAGGAAATTTTAAAACTCATTTCCCAAAAGCAATCCCCTCATGCTCTTTCTTCTATTAAATAATTTTGGTGTCCAAATAAAGAAATATCATCAAAGAAAATGTCCGTGTTCAAAATTATCAAGTCTTCAAAACAAACAAACCTACAAGGCTGAATAATTTTGGAAATTGCATAGTACTTACTTTTATCATATTTTATAGTAGTTATACAAAGTTATATACATCATTAGGTATGATAAACTAATGATACAAAGAGTAACTATGAATGGGTACATGGTTTCTTTTTAGGTACATATATGTTCTAAAATTAGACTGTGGTAATTGTTGCACAAGTCTGTACATTTGCAAAAAAGTACCTGAATTGTTCACTTAAATTGAGTGAACTTCAGGTATAAATTATACTTAAATAAAGCTGTTCTTAAAAACTAGGCTATTAGTAGGCAAAAAAAAAAACAAAACAAAAACTTTTTTTTTTTTTTTTGAGACAGATTTTCACTCTTATTGCCCAGGCTGGAGTGCAATGGCGCAATCTTGCCTCACCACAACCTCCGCCTCCCGGTTCAAACGATTCTCCTGCCTCAGCCTCCTGAGTAGCTGGCATTACGGGCATGTGCCACCATGCCTGGCTAATTTTGTATTTTTAGTAGAGATGGGATTTCTCCATGTTGGTCAGGCTGGTCCTGAACTCTCAACCTCAGATGATTCACCCAACTAGGACTCCAAAAGTGCTGGGATTACAGGCGTGAGCCACTGCGCACGACCAAAAAAATTACTTTCCATTATTCAAATTATCAATATAATAACCAGAAGACGAAATGCTCAATAGACTTATCCTAAAATGGCAACCTAATGTACTTTTAATGCCAGTTTTTCTCTATACATGTAATCCGATTTAACTAATTTTTGTAGAACATTTGCCACATAATTTATCAGCTAATAAATATTTACCAACATTGTTGAGAATACTAAAGTAAAAGGTTATCGAAAGCAACATCTGATCTTTATTTCATTTCTTACAGTAGGCTTTTATAATGTGTTTGACTAGCCAAAATAATAGTCTAATACACTTGGCCAATATATTCCTTGGGGGCTTCTGACTTGTTTCTTTATTTTCAACGTGTACCTACTTAGTATGGCTTAATTCATACACACCTTAGCACTGAGGCTGATTTATTTAAATAATGTGTCTGAACAAAACTAAGAACTAAATTCTGGAGATGAAATTAACAGTAATAAGAAAACTTAAAATTTTTGTAGATGCTGGTCTTTTATCAATAGCTTAAATATTCTAGACATGATTCATAGGATTACAACACTGAAAAGAACTGTAGTGTCAGCCGATCAATCTGTCCATTTTATAAATGATTACATAGTGAAAAGCTTCACTCACACCCTTGTTCCCATTTGTCTATTCCAATGTTCCTTCCTTCCACCCCAGGAAACCACTGTTCTTGGTTACTCGGGCATCTTTTCAAACTTTACCGTTATATATTTTCTAAATACATAATATTTACATATTTATAAATGAAGAGATTGGGTTAAGTAAAGACAATGCATAAAAATAGAACCTCTTAAAGGAGTTTTGAACATAAAACTGGTAATACAACTGAAAAATCCAATGTTGGCCAGGTGCAGTGGCTCACACCTATAATCCCAGGCACTTCGTGAGGCCAATGCAGGCAGATCACCTGAGGTCAGGATTCGAGACCAGCCTGGTTAACATGGTGGAACCCTGTTTCTACTAAAACTACAAAAAATTAGCCGGGCGTGGTGGCGTATGCCTGTAATCCCAGCTATTCAGGAGGCTGAGGCAAGAAAATCGCATGAGCCCGGGAGGTGGAGGTTGCAGTGAGCTGAGATTACGCCATTGCATTCCAGATTGGGAAATAAGAGCAAACCTCCGTCTCAAAAAAAAAAGTATGGTTAAAAAAAAAAAAAAAAAAAAAAAAAGTATGAGGTGGTTTATCCCAGATATGCAAGCCTGGTTCAATACTCAAAAAATCAATTAACATGCTCTATTAACACCCTGAGTACAAATTAATAGATAAATAGTGGTTACTACGCTGGGCACGGTGGCTCACGCCTGTAATCCCAGCACTTGGGGAGGCTGAGGCAGACAGATCATGAGGTCAGGAGTTTGAGACCAGCCTGGCCAACATGGTGAAACTCTGTCTCCACTAAAAATACAAAAATTAGCTGGGCGTGGTGGCGCATGCCTGTAATCCCAGCTACTCAGAAGGCTGAGGCAGGAGAAGTGCTTGAACGCAGGTGGCTGAGGTTGCTGTGAGCCAAGACCACGCCTGCACTCCAGACTGGGCGACAGAGCGAAACTCCATCTTGGAAAAAAAAATAGTGGTTCCTAATTTTGGCAGGACTGCATGCAAGGGAGTAGAAGAATCTGGAAATGTGTGGAAGTGGTATTTTACATTGTTTTGGTTTACTTGTCAAAATGCCTGAAGCATTTTCGCTGGCTTTTAGTTCAGTCCCCAGGAGAATTAAATATTCTAATATACAAATAGCTTTGCAGGTGGAAGGACCATCCTCTTCAAAATGCTACCCCAATCACATATGGGAAACAACAAAGAAAATGTATACTATGTACATATGTAGCAAACCTGCACGTTGTGCATATGTGCCCTAGAACTTAAAGAATAATAAAAAAAAGAAATTGAATGATAAAAAAAGAAAAAGAAAATGTATACTATGATTTCTTACCTTTAAAAAGATAAGAAAAACACAATAAAATATAAATTATGCAGATATGTTTGTGGAATAACTAAGAAAATGTAAAAGGGATGTCATTTTTCCTTTTTCTTATCATTAGCTAGACAACTGAATCCAGTCAATTCTTATTCTCAATTGCACTGCTGCTTCTAATTTAAAACTCTCAATTTTCTAGCTTCCCCTTCTTCCTGGAATTATCATTTTTGTTCAAAACTGTGTGCACAGGTTATTATGAGCATTACATTTTCAGAGGTGAAGCTTGATTTTAGTTCCTTTTCAACAACCTAGGAAGGTTAGACTAATTATACATGCTTATTGCTTTTCTTTTATTCAACAAACATAGTAGCATGTATCTAAGTATTGTTCCTTTTTTTTTTTTTGAGATGGAGTCTTGCTCTGCCGGAGTGCAGTGGTGCCATCTTGGCTCACTGCAACCTCCGTCTCCCAGGTTCAAGCAATTCTCCTGCCTCAGCCTCCCAAGTACCTGGTATTACAGGTATGCACCACCATGCCAGGCTAATTTTTTGCACTTTTAGTAGAGACGAGGTTTCATCATGTTGGCCAAGTTGGTCTCGAACTCCTGACTTCAGGTGATCCACCCACCTCGGCCTCCCAAAGTGCTGGGATTACAGGCATGAGCCACCACACTTGGCCTGTTCTCTTTTTATTAAATATGTTTTTGATAATCCTTTCAATACAAAAGTTTGGTTTGGCCAAGTGTGGCGTCTCATGCCTGTAATCCCAAACTTTGGGAAGCTGTGGCAGAAGGATTGCTTGAGGCCAGGAGTTTGCACCAGTCGGGGCAACACAGTAAAGTCCCTACAAGTAATTTTTAAAATTTAAAATATGGTATTGCATGCCTGCAGTCCCAGCTACTTGGGAGGCCAAGGCAGAAAGATAGCAGGAGCCCAGGAGTTCAGGGCTGTGGTGAACTATGGCACCACTGCACCCTAGAGTCTGGGTTACTAGGGCAATACTGCACCCTATCCTGAGTGACAGAGTGATACCCTATCTCTTAAAAAAAAAAAAGTTTGGTCTTTTCTCAGGTCAGGAAAATAGTATTAATTTATGCTTTGATAACTGTTTTCATTCATTTTTCTTACATCTTTTCTTGGAAATAACAACATGGATCCATATTATATTATGGATCCATGGTCTCCAAAATCAGTACATTCTCTTTTATCGTTCTCATTGTTTCCTCTGCTTCTGTGAGGGTTTCTCAAGGTGTTCTTTCAATCCTCTTATTCAATTTTGTGCTACCATGTCTGTTCTTTACTTCCTTTAGCGCTAATTTTATTTTTTCTATTGAACTTTTAGTTTAGCTTGAAATCCTTCAAGGTATCAGTATAGTATGTTATTCCTCTCTGTTTAAAAAATATTCTTAAGGTTTTGTTTTTCTCCATAGCATAATGAGAAATGACAAAAAATGTAAACACTGGGCTTTTTTAGTTTAATTTCAAATAATTTTCAGATGTAGAATCAACCTTTAAGAATTCTTTTTTATTGCTGCATAGTATTCCACAGTGTATATGTACCACATTTTCTTTATCCAGATTACCATTGATAGGAATTTAGATTCTATGTCTTTGTTATTGTGAACAGTGCTGCAACAAACATACATGTGCATGTGTCCAAAATGGTTGAATTAATTTACACTCCCACCAACACTGTGTATAAGTGTTCCTTTTTCTCCGCAACCTTCCTGGCATATGTTATTTTTTGACTTTTTGGTAACAGCCATTTTGACCAGTATGAGATGGTATCTCATTGTGGCTTTGATTTGCATTTCTCTAATGACCCGTGATACTGAGCTGTTTTTTCATATAATTGTTGGCCACATGTATGTCTTCTTTTGAAAACTATTTATTTCCTTTGCCCACTTTTTAATGGGGTTGTTTTCTTCTTGTAAATTTGTTTAAGCTCCTTATAGATGCTGGATATTACACTTTTGTCAGATGCATAGTTTGCAAAAATTTACTCCCATTCTGTAGTTTGTCTGTTTACCCTGTTGATAGTTTCTTTTGCCGTGCAGAAGCTCTTATGCTTAATTAAATCCCGTTTGTCAATTTTTGCTTTTGTTGCAATTGCTTTTGGCGTCGTCATGAAACCTTTGCCTGTTCTTATGTCCAGAATGGTATTGCCAGGGTTGTCTTCCAGAGTCTGTGTAGTTTTGGGGCCATTATCCTTAACAAACTAATACAGGAACAGAAAACCACATACCGCATGTTCTCACTTATAAGTGGGAGCTAAATGATGAGAACACATGGACACACAGAGGGGAATCCCACATACTGGGGCCAGCAAAGGGTGGAGGGTGGGAGGAGGGAGAGGATCAGGAAAAATAACTAATGAGATACTAAGCTTAATACTTGGGTGATGAAACAATCTGTACAACAAACCCCCATGACACAAGTTTACCTATATAACAAACCTGCACATGTACCCCTGAACTTAAAAGTTAAATTTAAAGAAAATTCTTAATAAGGTTCCATTTCTTGTGATGTATAATTTCTACTATTTTTATTCAACAGGTATAGAGCTACATTGATAAATCATTTTTGCCAAAGTTGTACAAAAATATAGATGTTTGCCAAACAACTACAAGTTTTGTAAAAAGAGGAGTGTGAGGGTTGTGAAAGTGAGCTGCCAAGGGGTAACTGACAAAACGTTTGTTAAACAAGTATCCAAAAAACTATAACCTTAGAAAAGAAGAGAGTACACTCAATCAAAGAGGAAGGCTTAAAGGAGAAAAAGGATTTTTAGCAGAGAGACAGTATAAAAACAACTTTGTATTTGGCAGCAGGACATCTTACTTTCTCACTCAAACATTTTGAGAACAGCCTACACTTTTTCTATCTTCAAGATATTACATGCAAGGTAGGTCCATAAATGTAAAACTCTAGAAACTGTATATAATTATGAAGAACAGCTTTTCAAATTATAAAAACTTTTTAGAATCTAGTGATAACCAATTTATACACAGGGAAGATTTGGCAGGGATAAAAATTGTAATTATAAGTAAGTTTGCTTATAGGCAGATACAAATTGAAGCCCCAAATGTATAAGAAAACTGGTTTAGAGAATGCAAAAAATACACATGTCAAATAAAAAGAAGGCCATCTTTTTGAATAAAGAAAATGTGCACATGAAAGAAACAATCACCAGTGGTTATCATGTACTCTAAAGATCTGTTAAACTCAGAGCTATAGAAAGGATAAAGAGGAAAATTTGACAGAATACAGCAGAGGCCAAATACTAACTGAGCACACTAACAAAGATAGACTATAAGAACATTAAGCATTTAATTTAAAAAAAAAAATTTTTTTTTGAGACAGGGTCTTAATAATATTGCCCAGCTTGAGTGCAGTGGCACAAACCTTGGCTCACTGCAACCTCTGGCTTTCATGCTCAAGGGATCCTTCCACATAAGTCTCCTGAGTAGCTGGGACCACAGGCACATGCCACCAAGCCTGGCTAATTTTTGTGTTTTTTTGTTTGGTTTTTTGTTTTTTTTTTTTTTAGAGACAGGGTCTTGCTATGTTGCCCAGGCTGGTCACAAACTCCTGGACTCAAGTGATCCTCTTGCTTTGGCCTCCCGAAGTGCTGGGATTACAGGAGTGAGTCACAGTACCTGGCTCAAAAATTTTTTAAATATTATATATATGGCAAATAAATGCTTTAAACAAAAAGTATCACTATACAGAAGTCCATGTGTTACCATATCATTTAAATTGAAGGTATCCAATCATTTACTTCAAAAACAAGTAAAGTCTGGGCATGGTGGCTCACACCTGTAATCCCAGCACTTTGGGAGGCCAAGGCGGGCAGATCACCTGAGGTCAGGAGTTCAAGACCAGCTTGGCCAACATGGAGAAATCCCGTCTCTACTAAAAACTACAAAAATTACCTGGGCATGGTGGCAGGTGCCTGTAATCGCAGCTACTTGGGAGGCTGAGGCAGGAGAACTGCTTGAACCCCAGAGGTGGAGGTTGCAGTGAGCCAAGATTGCGCCATTGCACTCCAGCCTGGGTGGCAGAGCGAAACTCCATTTCAAAAAATAAAAATAAAAAACAAAAAGGTCAAACTTGCAATCTATGCCTTGTCCTTTAAGTAGAAGTGTCTCATTCTATTACATGATGTTGGGGGAAAAAAATGAAAGTATGACACAGAAAAATTAGCATAGATTTCCAAAGATTTTAATGACATCTATAATTCTCTCTATATATATACATAACATATATATAACATATATAAAACCTTGCTAAAAATAATATAAAATATCTTTATATTATTGCTTACTAAAAATAATATATCTTTGTCATTTTTCTGTTCTTTTATTCCAAAAAAGTCATTATAAATATATATTGATGAAACCACTAGAAACAGATAATAGTCATGAAAAATTATTATATCATGTTCATGATAAATGAGCTATATTAAGGCTGGGTGCAAAAAAAAAAAAAAAACCTCTTATAATCATCTGAAGCAATAAATAACTGAAACATGGTATGACAGCTATAGTAAAACCTAAACATATATAAGGCTATTTATTGTTCTAACTCAAAATCTTATTACATGAGGTTTAATCTCATTCATTGTTTTGGATCAGATGCTAATACTAGTGTCTCTCAATAGATAAGACGATTGATAGGTAGGTAGGTAGACAGATAATAAATCTGTTTTGAAAATATGCTCAATTTGGCAGACAACAGTATATGTATGGGTTATTGGAAAGGTATATCCCCCTCTAAAAATCCCAAGGTACTTTTAAAAAAAAGAAAGGAAGGAGTGAAAGAAGGAAAGAATACAGGTTCAATTTACACATTTATATACAGTTATTAGGAGAGTTCAACTGTGTGTCTTCTAAGAGACACCCACATATGAAGCTACATATACTGTATAGTTTACATGCAATCTCCACACTCAGGTTCACTGTGAATAGCAGAGATACATGAAAGGGCTTTGAAAAGTGCTATACAGGCTGGGCACGGTGGCTCATGCCTGTAATCCCAGCACTTTGGGAGACTGAGGCAGGTGAATCACCTGAGGTCATGAGTTTGAGGCTGAGGCTGGTGAAACACCTGGTGAAACACATAGTGTCCTTTGTGGTAAGATCCGAAACAGGTAATTAGCAATACTACTTTATTTTATTTATCTTTTTTGTTTGTTTGTTTTTTGAGACAGAGTCTCGCTCTATCGCCCAGACTGGAGTGCAGTGGCGCAAATCTCCGCTCACTGCAAGCTCCACCTCCTGAGTTCACACCATTCTCCTGCCTCAGCCTCCCGAGTGGCTGGGACTACAGGCGCCCGCCACCATGCCCAGTTAATTTTTTGTATTTTTAGTAGAGACAGGTTTTCACCGTGTTATCCAGGATGGTCTTGATCTCCTGACCTCGTGATCCGCCCACCTCTGCCTCCCAAAGTGCTGGGATTATAGGCGTGAGCCACCGCGCCCGGATATACTACTTTAATTTTAAAATAAAAAGTACACAAAAGAACATACCATGAAAATAATCCAAAAACACTTTAAAATAAAACTAATCGTTTTGGGCCAAAAAACACTTTAAAATAAAACTAATCATTCCTCACAAACAAAAAACTCTCCACTTCTTAATGGAGTTCATTATAATGGATTTTTACTGATGAAAGCAGACTTCAAGTAAGACACAATCACAGCATTGTTTCTCACTCAAAATAAGACTAACCTCTTTCGTGTGTTCAATAATTATCATGACAGACTTCCATATACTAAATCAGCACCATCCAATATAATTGTCTGTGAAAGTGGAAATATTCTATAATCTATGTTGTCTAATACAGTAACCAGTAGTCTTTTTTTTTTTTTATTTTTAGATAGAGATGGGGTCTGGCTATGTTGCCCACACTGGTCTCAATCTCCTGGGCTCAATCAGTCCTCCTACCTTGGCCTCCCAAAGTGCTAGGATTACAGGTGTGAACCATCACTCTCAGACACCTTATTTGGTAACGACTACTGTGACTGAGGAACTGAATTTTTAGTAATGTTTTAATTTTAATTAATTGAATTGTAAATTTAAACAGCCACTGCTATAAGACTGAAAATTGTGTCCCCCTCAAATTCACATATTGAAACCCTAACCCACAATGTGATGTTATTTGGACATGGAGCCTCTGGAGGTAATTAGGTTTCAAGGACGTCATGAGATAGGATTAGTACCCTATAAGAATAGACACCGAAGAGCTTGCTTCCTCTCTCTGTGCTATGTGAGGACACAGAAGGTGGCCATCTGCAAGCCAGGAATAGAGCCCTTACTAGGGATCCAAATCATCTAGCACCTTGATCTTGGACTTCCTAGCTTCCAGAGCTGTGAAAAAATAAATTGCTGTTGTTTCAAGACATTGAGTCTATTGTATTTTGTTGTGGTAGTCCAGGCCAACTAATATAACCACGTGTCTCCAGTGCTATTTTAGATAGCGCAGCTCTATATAGTTTATATAAATATACTAGGCACTATATATAAACAAAATTGTCAAATTGTAATCACATTTTGGTTTTGTCCATTAAAGCACAACTGTAAATTGTTCTGAAAATCCCTGCTTCTCCAAAAAGACTTCCTCCTCATAGGCTCAGAGCAAGTACTATAAATGAGTGTTCAATAATGTAACAAGTTACTAGATAACAAGTAACAACTAGATAAAAAGTTACTAGGTAAGTTACTTGGTTATAGACTATAACCGAAAATCAAATACCAGGTCTCTTGGCTTTATACCCAATTTACTTCCAGCAAGTAGCCTTCTCTTACATAAATGGGAATTTAAAACTTGAGTATTCCAGTAGCATCTGGATATTTAAATTCTACATATTCAGGGCCGGGCGCAGTGGCTCACCCCAGTAATCCCAGCACTTTGGGAGGCCAAGGTGGGTGGATCGCTTGAGCTCACGAGTTCGAGACCAACCTGGGCAACATGGCAAAACCCTATCTCTACCAAAAATGCAAAAAATTAGCCAGGTGTGGTGGTATGTGCCTGTAGTCCCAGCTACTTGGGAGGCTGGGGTGGGAGGATCGCTTGAGCCGGGGAGGTGGTGACTGCAGTAAGCCGAGTTCACTCCAGTTTGGGTGAGAGTGAGACCCTGTCTCAAAAACAAAAATTTTAAAAATTTTTTTTACTTAGTCAGAAATAAGAAAATAATAAAATGAGAGTGGTCCCAGTCTTAGTGCAATATTTTACTCATCTTCTTGATAGCATCTCTTACTAAAAATTTTTTTTTTAATTTTTGTGGGTACATAGTAGGTATATATGAGGTACATGAAATATTCGGATACAGACTTGCAATGTGTTAACAATCACATCAGGGTAAATGGCATATGCATCCTCTAAATCATTTATCCTTTGTGTTACGAACAATCCAATTATACTCTCTTAGCTATTTTTAATGGACAATAAATTATTGTTGACTGTAGTCACCTTGTTGTGCTATCAAATATTAGATATTATTAATTCCATCTAATTATACTTTTGTACCCATTAACCATCCCCACTTCTGCCCTGTCCTCGCCCTCTCTGCCACTACTCTTCTCAGTCTCTGGTAACCATCTTTCTACTCTGTTTCTCCATGAGTTCAACTGTTTTAATTTTGAGCTCCCACAAACAAGAAAGAAAATGCAAAATTTGTCTTTCTGTGCCTAGCTTATTTCACTTAACATAATGTCCTCCAATCCATGTTGTTGCAAATGACAGAATCTCGTTCTTTTTTATGGTTGAATAGTACTCCATTGTGTATATGTACCACGTTTCTTTTTTGTTGTTTTTGTTTTGTTTTGTTTTGTTTTGAGACGGAGTCTCGCTCTGTCGCCCAGGCTGGAGTTCAGTGGCCAGATCTCAGCTCACTGCAAGCTCCGCCTCCCGGATTTACGCCATTCTCCTGCCTCAGCCTCCCGAGTAGCTGGGACTACAGGCGCCCACCACCTCGCCCGGCTAGTTGTGTTTTTTTAGTAGAGACGGGGTTTCACCGTGTTAGCCAGGATGGTCTTGATCTCCTGACCTCGTGATCTGCCCGTCTCGGCCTCCCAAAGTGCTGGGATTACAGGCTTGAGCCACCGCGCCCAGGCGTACTACATTTTCTTTATTCATTCATCTGTTGATGGACACTTAGGTTGCTTTCAAATCTTGGCTATTGTGAACAATGGTGAAGTAAATAGGAGAGTACAAACATCCCTTTGATATATTGATTTCCTTCCTTTTGGGTATATACTTAGCATTACTAAAAATTATTATTAGAAGTAATAGACAGAATTTTAAATAATGGGCAGAATTTCTGGTAATGAAGGGACTACAAAGAATTTACTCAAAAAAAAAAAATGACAGTATATATTAAGCTGCAATGATAAGATGCACAATTTGACCATGTCACGTCCTTGCTGGAAACATTTTAGTGATTTCCTACCATCTTCAGGAAAATGTCCAAAATCCTTAAGATGTTGAACAAGGACCTACATAATCTAAAAACTCCAAATCCCTCCAGCTTCATCCAGATAGCACACATAAAGTACCATTCTCTTTTTCACATTAAGGCCTTCATGCATTCTGTTCTCTTTATCTGGAATGCCTCATTTATTTACTTTGTTCCTCTTAAACATTTCTCTGAAGACTCCTACTCTAATCACCCCAGACCACTGAGGCAGGATACCCTATCATATACTTCCATAACATTCTATACTTATTCACACGATCCCCATACTTCTTACTACTTGTAAATGTGCTTAGCTTATTCATTAAAGTATAAGCTAAAATAAGAGCAGAGGCTGAATCCTTGTTCACCATTGTGTCTTCAGCACATGGCATTATACTTGGCATTCAACAAGTATTTACTGAATAAGTAAATGATTGATGTGCTTCTTTCCCCTAATTTTTGCCATTAACAAGAAGAACTATTAGAACCAATTATTTTAAGAAACAAGGTCTAGCTACATTGCCCAGGCTAGACTTGAACTCCTGGGCTCAAGTGATCCTCCTGCCTTGGTCTCTGGAATAGTTGGGACTATAGATACAAGCCACAATACCTGACTACTAGAACCAATCTTTTTTTTAAATGAAAAACAAAAACAAAACAGGAAAATGAAATCATATATCACACAAAAACTCATACAATAGCAGTTTATTTGCAATGTGTAAACAACTGTTCATAAATTGGTGAACAGATCAACAAAATGTGATACATCCATATAAGTTACTACTCAGCAATAAAAGGAATAGATTATGTAACAATATGGATAAATATCAAAAACACTGTGCAAAGCAAAAGACATCACACACAAGTGCATATAGATTCCATTCATATGAAATACTAGAGAATACAAAGTAATCTAAAGCAGATCAGTCATTGCCTGGAGCTAAGGGCAAAGGGAAAACAGAATACAAAGGGTCATGAGGAATCTTTGGGGGATGATAAAAATGTACTGTATGCTGAGTATGGTGGGGAGTTTCATGACTAGATACAATTATAAAAACTTGCCATAATCCCAGCACTGTGGGAGGCTGAGGCAGGCAGATCGCCTGAGGTTGGGAGGTCAAGACCAGCCTGACCAACATGGAGAAACCCCATCTCCACTGAAAAAAAAAAAAAAAAAATTAGCCATGTGTGGTGGCTCATGCCTGTAATCCCAGCTACTCGGGAAGTTGAGACAGGAGAATCGCTTGAACCTAGGAGGTGGAGGTTGCAGTGAGCCGAGATCATGCCATTGCACTCCAGCCTGGGCAACAAGGGCAAAACTCTGTCTCAAAAACAACAACAACAACAAATCAAATTGATAGTTTTGTGTTGTTGTTGCTGTTCTGAGACAGAGTCTCGTTCTTGTCCCCCAGGCTGGAGTGCAGTGGCGCAATCTCGGCTCACTGCAACCTTGCCTGCTGGGTTCAAGCGATTTTCCTGCCTCAGTCTCTCAAGTAGCTGGGATTACAGGTGCCTGCCACCACACCTGGCTAATTTTTGTATGTTTAGTAGAGGCAGGCTTTCGCCATGTTGGCCAGGCTGGTCTCAAACTCCTAACCTCAGGTGATCCTGTCTCGGTCTCCCAAAGTGCTGGGATTACAGGAGTGAGCTACTGCACCCAGCCCGAATTGTACAGTTTTAAATATATGCAGTTTATACCTCAATGAAGTCCATTTTTTAAAAGGCAAGACACAATATAGAGCTGAATAGGACAACATATAGTTCAGGGGAATTTAAATATTTTTCATTCATGTTATTAAAAGGTGTTATTGAGTCACAGAATCCTAAGCATAATCTATAATTGAAAAGTCGGATCTATGAGTGAATATAAATTTTCCCGTAAGTTTCACCGATAGAAATTTTTTAAGACATTCACTGTCATTCTATATCTAAAAATACAAGAGTCACATAACACCCATTTTTCAGTAGTTGTAATATATTTATCTGTACTGGAGAAGTCTGCCTTATCTTTACCCTGGAATGAAGTTCAGGGACTAATTCTGGGCATGCTTGTGTGTTTGGCTTTCGTTTATCTAAATGTCAAAATGAACTATCTAAAATAAACAACACAAGAACCTTGCAGTAATAGGGCAAATAACTAAATAGCTGAAGCAACAGTATTCCTTTCCCAGAACACAAACATCTCAGGACAAAATACAATTGGGATTTCAGGGTATCACAAATTCTGTTATGAAATATATGAAGAACAGAGTATCTTAATCTAATCTAATTGTCCCTATAAAATTCAGTGTAAACGCAAATTTCTAAATTTAAGTATATAAATCAAGCAAGAGAGTCCCCTATTTTCCCAGTGCTACGGTGAAATCTCTTTTTTTATTTTTTTTTGAGATGGAACTTCACTTTTGTTGTCCAGGCCGAAGTGCAATGGTGCGATCTCGGCTCACTGCAACCTCCGCCACCCAGGTTCAAACGATTCTCCTGCCTCAGCCTCCCAAGTAGCTGGGATTACAGGCATGCGCCACCATGCCCAGCTAATTTTGTATTTTTAGTAGAGACGGGGTTTCTCCATGCTGGTCAGGCTGGTCTTGAACTCCCAACCTCAGGTGATCCGCCTGCCTCGGCCTCCCAAAGTGCTGGGATTATAGGCATGAGCCACCTCGCCCAGCCCATGGTGAAATCTTTTGTAAAGCAAATAATCCTTTCAAAAATAAAATATCCCTTAATTTACATATTTCTATATCCAGAATACAACAGATTAAATGATCATTCTGCTGAGCATTCTCATGACGTCAGAGAAAGATCACAGTAGGAAACATTAAAATCTTCATAAGGTACCTGTTCAGGGTGTTCTCAAATTTGATGTTGTTTTGGGGATCCCTGAGACCCACAGAATTCAGCACATAGTCGTACTCAAGGCTATAATGCTTTTTGTTGTTGTTATTGTTCTTGTTGTTGTTTTTTGAGATGGAGTCTCGCTGTCGCCCAGGCTGGAGTGCAGTGGTGCCATCTTGGCTCACTGCAACCTCCACCTCCCTAGTTCAAGCAATTCCCCTGCCTCAGCCTCCCAAGTAGCTGGCATTACACGCGCATGCTATCACACCTGGCTAATTTTTCTGTATTTTTAGTAGAGACAGGGATTCACCATGTTGGCCAGACTGGTCTTAAACTCCTGACCTCAGGCAATCCACCTACCTCAGCCTCCCAAAGTGCTCAAGTACAGGCATGAGCCACCACACCGAGCCTCAAGGCTATAATGTATTACAGCAAAATAATACAAACCAAAATCAGCAACAGGAAAAGACATATGAATTAAAGTCAGGAGAAAACCAGGTGCAAACTTCCATCAGTCTTTTCCCCACAGAGTTACATAGGGTACATTTAATTCCTCCAGCAGTGAATTGTGACAACACGTGTGAAATGTTGTTTAACCAAGGAATCTCATTAGAGACTCAGTGTCCAAAGTTTTTATTGGGTGGTTGGTCACGTAGGCATACTTAGCCTAGCAGGTATCCAAATTCCCAGAAGAAAGGGAAGCATTCAATATAAACCATATTGTTTCCACATTGTTTGCACAAACACTTTAGGCATAGTAAATCACTCTTATCAGTTTGGGAATGGTGGAAACACTCCCAAAATCTCAATTCCTAAATGCCAGCTAAGGGCCAAGTTGCAAGCAAGCCATTCCAAACATAGCAGTCTCAGGTCTGTTATTTTTTTATTTTTTATTTATTTAGTTTTTTGAGATGGAGTTTCACTCTTGCTGCCCAGTCTGGAGTGCAATAGCGCAATCTTGGCTCACCACAACCTCCACTTCCCGGGTTTAAGCGATTCTCCTGCCTCAGCCTCCCAAGTAGCTGGGATTACAGGCATGTGCCACCATGCCCGGCTAATTTTGTATTTTTAGTAGAGACAGGGTTTCTCCATGTTGGTCAGGCTGGTCTCGAACTCCCGACCTCGCCTGCCTCGGCCTCCCAAAGTGCTGGGATTATAGGCGTGAGCTGCTGCCCCCTGCCCAGGCCTGCTGTTTTAACTCTTTTCTGTACACCTAAAGAGAAAGGCAAGCAAAAGCTAATTAAAACAAAAAATACACAGACATACACACATCCATCCCAATTCTAAGCTGACAAAATAATCCAAGCTCTCCCAAAAAGCAATAAGATACACTGTTCTCCCGTAATTCAGAGCAACAGCTAAACCACAGAAAAGCACATAAACCACGCTCAAACCTCTAAGAGGTTTATATATTCAGGAGTCTACATAAAAATCAGTCATTAAAGAGGCGGGGCACGGTGGCTCATGCCTGTAATCCCAGCACTTTGGGAGGCCGAGGCAGGTGGATCATGGGGTCAGGAGGTCAAGACCATCCTGTCTAACATGGTGAAACCCCGTCTCTACTAAAAATAAGAAAAATTAGCCAGGTGTGGTGGCATGTGCCTGTAGTTCCAGGTACTTGGGAAGCTGATGCAGGAGAATTGCTTGAACCCGGGAAGCGGAGGTTCCAGTGAGCCAAGACCACGTCATTACACTCCAGACTGGGCAACAGAGCAACACTCTGTCTCAAAAAAAAAAAAAAAAGTCAAATACTTATTAAGTGCGGGTTATATGCCCGGCAGTATTCTAAACCAGGAAAAATGCTGGGAATAAGACAGTGCCCACCTACCTTTAAGGTGTTTATATTCTAATGGTGTGAATATACAAGTCATAAACCCATAAACAAATAAATAAGAATTCCATGAGACGGTTTTGGATGACTCTATTTTTCAACCCATGTTGCAATGGGTGGCCATCCTCATTAGCTACTCTTAAAAGAGGACTAAATTTTGAATACCCTAGAAACATTTAACCTACATAATTTTCTATAACCTGCCTGGAGAGCATCATAAAATAACAATTTTAAATGTGGATGTTCCTAAGACTCCACATTCCCTTTCAAATTTTTATATTTAAAAAAACAAATATACAAATATGTATAAGTGTACTTACTAGAGCATTATTTATAATAGTAAACACTGGTAATTCTTTCTCTCTTTTTGTGTATGTGAGACAGGGTCTTGCTCTGGCACCCAAGCTGGAGTGCAATAGTGCAATCATGGCTCACTACAGCTTCAAACTCATGGGCTCAAGGGATCCTCCCAGCTCAGCCTCCCGAGTAGCTGGGACTACAGGCACATGCCACCATGCCTGTCTAGTTTTTTAAACACATTTTGTAGAGATAGGGTCTTGCCATTTTGCACAAGCTGGTTTAAGCAATCCCACCAAAGTGTTGGGATTACAGGCATGAGCCACTGCACCCAGCCAGTAATCAGTTCTCTACAGATATTTTTAGGTTATCAAAATCATAATACACCCCAAAATAAAATACTATGCAGTCATGAAAAATTATTTAGATGTAATTTGTTGACAGAGTCTCACACTGTCGCCTGGGCTCGAGTGTAGTGGCAAAATCTTGGCTCACGGCAACCTCTACCTCCCAGGTTCAAGTGATTCTCCTTGCCTCAGCCTCCCAAGTAGCTGAGGTTACAGGCACCTGCCACCATGCCCAGCTAAGCTTTTTGTATTTTTAATAGAGACAAGGTTTCACTATGTTGACCAGGCTGGTCTCAAAACTGCTGACCTCATGATCTGCCCACCTCAGCCTCCCAAAATGCTGGGATTACAGGCGTGAGCCACTGCATCCGGCCATTCTACAATCTATTTTTAAAGGGAAAAGACCATATTAAACACCAGCATAATATAACTCCATCTTAAAAAAAATTATGGCTAGGTGCAGTGGCTCACACCTGTAACCCAGCACTTTGGGAGGCCGAAGTGAGTGGATCCTGAGGTTGGGAGTTTGAGACCAGCCTGGCCAACATGGTGAAACCCTGTCTCTACTAAAAATACAAAAATTAGCAGGGCATGGTAGATGCATGCCTGTGGTCCCAGATAACTCAGGAGGCTAAGGCAGAAGAATTGCTTGAACCTGGGAGGTAGAGGCTGCAATGAACTGAGATGGCACCACTGCACTCCAGCCTGGGCAACACAGCAAGACTCCGTTTCAAAAAAAAAAAAAAAATTTATGTTGAGTGGTGCACATGGGCACAAAAAAGGTCTAGAAACTATATCCCCAAATATGGTAGGATGATGAGTCTTAATATACTCTTTATTACACTAATACTATATTGAAATGAATGCCCAGTAGGTCCATCATTATGATTTACAGACTCAAAAACACAAGCGAACATAAAATTGTAGAGCTAAAAATTATTATGCATATTTAATGAAATAAAATTATTTCAACACTGTATTAATTTTCTTTCTTTTTTTTTTTTGAGACAGAGTTTCGCTTTTGTTGCCCAGGCTGGAGTGCAATGGTGCAATCTTGGCTTACCACAACCTCTGCCTCCCAGGTTCAAGCAATCTCCTGCCTCAGCCTCCCAAGTAGCTAGGATTACAGGCATGCACCACCATGCCCCGCTAATTTTGTATTTTTAGTAGACACAGGGTTTCTCCATGTTGGTCAGGCTGGTCTCGAACTCCCAACCTCAGGTGATCCACCCACTTTGGCCTCCCAAAGTGCCTGGATTACAGGCGTGAGCCACCGCGCCCGGCCCATATTAATTTTCAAATTTCAAATTCTCTGTATAAAATTATGTTTGTGGCCGGGTGTAGTGACTCACGCCTGTAATCCTAGCACTTTGGGAGGCCGAGACAGGCGGATCACGAGGTCAGGAGATCGAGACCACCCTGGCTAACACAGTGAAACCCCGTCTCTACTAAAAATACAAAAAATTAGCCAGGCATGTTGGCGGGTGCCTGTAGTCCCAGCTACTCAGGAGGCTGAGGCAGGAGAATGGTGTGAACCCGGGAGGTGGAGCTTGCAGTGAGCCAAGATTGCGCCACTGCACTCCAGTCTGGGCAACAGAGCAAGACTCCGTCTCA
Organism: Theropithecus gelada; assembly: GCF_003255815.1. Classification (NCBI taxonomy): domain Eukaryota; kingdom Metazoa; phylum Chordata; class Mammalia; order Primates; family Cercopithecidae; genus Theropithecus; species Theropithecus gelada. The sequence goes on along the minus strand of NC_037680.1, from coordinate 79,155,038 downwards.
ATTAAAAAAAAAAAATATATATATATATATATATATATATTTGTAGGGCTAGGCATGGTGGCTTACGCCTGCAATTGCAACACTTCAGGAGGCCAAGCCGGGAGGACTACTCGAGCCCAGGAGTTTGAGACCAACCCTAGCAACATGGCAAAAGACAGGCAATAACAAATGCTGCAAGGGTCTGGAGAAAAGAAAACCCTTATACACTGTTGGTGGGAATGTAAATTAATAAAACCACTACGGAGAATGGTTTGGAGGTTCCTCAAAAAAACTAAAAATAGGCCAGGTGCAGTGGCTCACCCCTGTAATCCCAGCACTTTGGGAGGCTGAGGTGGTTGGATTGCTTCAGCCCAAGAGTTTCAGACCAACCTGGGCAACATGGTGAAACCTTGTCTTTACAAAAGATTAAAAAATTAGCCAGGCATGGTGGCACACATCTGTAGTCTCAGGTACTTGGGAGGCTGAGACAGGAGGATGGCTTGAGCCTGGAAGGTTGAGGCTACAGTGAGCTGTGATCACTTGACTGCACTCCAGCCTGGGTAAGAGGGGAGACTCTGTCTTAAATATATAAATAAATACAAATATAAATAAATAAATAAAATGTTTGCATATCTTGCAGGACACCTATACAAAAAAGCATCTGGATAGCATTTTCAAGTATATGGTGATGCAACATAGCCAGTATGTCACATATTTACTACACTTTAAAAAATGTATAGGCCAGGTGTGGTGGCTCACATCCATAATCCGAACACTTTGGGAGTCCAAGGCAGGTGGATCACCTGATGTCAGGAATTCGAGACCAGCCTGACCAACATGGTGAAACCCCATCACTACTAAAAACACAAAATTAGCCAGGCATGGTGGCACATGCCTGTAATCCCAGCTACTTGGGAGGCTGAGGCACGGGAATTGCTTGAACCTGGGAGGCGGAGGATACAGTGAGCTCAGATCGCACCATTGCACTCCAGTCTGGGCAACAAGGGTGAAACTCTGTCTCAAAAAATAAATAAATGTCTAATTCACTATGAAGATTATTTAGTTTTGTTATTAAAGATTGAAAAACATAAGATACACTACTTCCAAATGTAGAGTTAGTTCTAGAGAAAAAGAAGGATAAATAAAACAATGAACCATTCCATCCAAAATTACATAGAACATTTTAGAACATATAGTGTTCTAAAAATCACTAGTGACCTCCACAAAACATTTCAACACAAAAGTGTTTCACATGTAGAACATACCTAACTAAAGTCTTAAAAAATTTTGATGTAACTACATACACCAACACCAACACAAAAAACAACCCAGGCAAGTATATGGAGCAACTGGAACCCTCATACTTTGGTGGTGGAAATGCAAAACAGTATAGGCACTCTGGAAAAAAGTTGGGCACTTCCTTAACAAAGGTAAACATATATTTACCTTGCACCCCAGCAATTTTCACTCTTAAATACTACAAGAACAAAAACATACATTCACAGCAACACCAGTATATAAGATATTCATTCACAGCAGCATTGCTCCCAATAGCGTAAATATTATTCAGCAGTAAAAAGAAATAAACTTGACACAAAAGACTACGCAATATATGACTCCATACATATATGAAATATTAGAGACAAATACAAAAATGTCTAATTTACTATGAAGGTCATTTGTTTTTGTTTTTAGAGATGGAAAAGCAGCTGGATATGGCTTACACCTGTAACCCCAACACTTTCAGCAGCCAAGGTAGGAGGATTGCTCAAGGCCAGGAGTTCAAGACCAGCCAGGGCAACACAATGAGAACCCACCTCTACAAAAAATTTTAAAATTAGCCAGGTGTGGGGGTACACGCCTGTAGTCACAGCTTAAATGGCTGAGGAAGGAAGATTGCTTGAGCCCAGGGGTTTGAGGTTGCAGTGAGCTAGGATCATGACTGAATTCCAGCCTGGGTGACAGAGCAAGACTCTGTCTCTTAAAAAAAAAGAAAGAAAGAAAGAAACAAAAAAAGATGGAAAAGCATAACATATGCTCCTAAACGAATAGCTAATTCTATATTAGTTAACTTGAATTATCTAGTAAATTAATTTCACATATATCAAATACTAAAGATAAAACCAGAGAGAAAATCCATCAATAGTTGCTTAGAGTAAGGGGTGGGAGCAGGAGCAGTGGCAAACAGGCAAGAGGGAAAACTATGGGGATGATAAAAACGTTTTTACTGATTGTGATGGTGCTTGCATAACTGTATACATTTGCCAAAACTTATCCAGCTGGAAACATAAAAAAATAAATTTTATTTTGTGTAAATTAAACTTTAATAATGCTGTCCAAAGAAACCCCAAAACACAACTTACCCATAACCTACTATCCACTACCTCCTAAAACAAACCCCACTAAAAACAGCTCCAAAATCCTAAATAAAATATACATACTATTTTGTCAAATGTTGTTGTAATAATATATATATCCACAATAATATACAAATATATATACATCAGTGCTCCCAGACATCTAATCTTAAAGTAACCCCTTGGCTTTTTCTGTGCCTAGCCATTACTTTATATATAAATTCCTACCAAAATACTTATTTGTAGAAACAACTATGTTTTTCTTTTCTTTTTTTTTTTTTTTTTTGAGACAGTCTCTCACTCTGTTGCCCAGGCTGGAGTGCAGTAGCACAATCTCAATCTCAGCTCACTGCAACCTCTGCCTCCCGGGTTCAAGTGATTCTCCTGCCTCTGCCTCCCGAGTAGCGGGGATTACAGGACATGTCACTACACCCAGCTAATTTTTGTATTTTTAGTAGAGACAGGGATTCACCACATCGGCCAGGCTGGTCTCAAACTCCTGATCTCAGGTTGAGAGGTGGAGCCAGCTAGACTTCCTGGGTGGAGTGGGAACTTGGATAACTTTTCTGTCTAGCTAGAGGATTGTAAACACACCAATCAGCATTCTACGTCTAGCTAAAGGATTGTAAATGCATCAATCAGCAATCTGTAAAATGGACCAATCAGCTCTCTGTAAACTGGACCAATCAGCAGAACGTGGGCGGGGCCAAATAAGGGAATAAAAGCTGGTCACCCCAGCCAGGAGTGGCCACCCGCTTGGGTCCCCTTCCACAGTGTGGAAGCTTTGTTCTTTCACTCTTCACAATAAATCTTGCTGCTGCCCACTCTTTGGGTCCGTACCACCTTCAAGAGCCGTAACACTTGCCCTGAAGGTCTGCGGCTTCACTCCTGAAGTCAGCAAGACCAGGAACCCACCAGAAGGAAAAAACCCCAGACACATCTGAACATCTGATGGAACAAACTCTGGATGCGCCACCTTTAAGAGCTGTAACACGGCGAGGTTTGTGGCTTCATTCTTGAAGTCAGCAAGACCAAGAACCCATCAAAAGGAATAAATTCCAGACACAAGGTGATCTGTCTGACTCGGGTTCCCAAAGTGCTGGGATGACAGGCGTGAGCCACTGCACCCAGCCAACTCTATTTTTTATAATATGGTCTATTCCAACAAGAACAGAACAAATTAAATGGGGGGGATCTTATTACTGCAATAAAACATGACACAACAGAGTACTGAAATGGGAACAAAGGAACAGCTCCTCAAAGTAACATGAGACATAAAAATTTCATTTTGCTACAATGCAAAAGGTCTTTCATATTACCAATCTATCAAGATTTCCTTTTTATTTTCCCATCACACTAAATATAGAAAGGCTTTTTCAGCGTGGCATACTGACTCACGTCTGTAATCCCAGTGACACGTAGCTGAGTAAGAAGGACTGCTTGAGGCCAGGACTTTGAGATCAGCCTGGGCAACATACTGAGACCCTGTCTCTACAAAAAATTTAAAAACTGGGCCAGGCATGGTGGCTCATGCCTCTAATCCGAGTACTTTAGGAGACTGAGGAGGGCGGATAACTTGAGGTCAGGAGTTCGAGACCAGCCTGCCCAACATGACAAAACCCTGTCTCTACTAAAAATACAAAAATTAGCCAAGCATGGTGGCGCATGCCTGTAATCCCAGCTACTCGGGAGGCTGAGGCACGAGAATCCCTTGAATCTAGGAAGCAGAGGTTGCGGTGAACCGAAATCGTGAAACTGAACTCCAGCCTGGGCAACAGAGTGAGACTCTGTTTAAAAAATAAATAAAACAAAACAAAACAAAACAAAATAAAATAAAATAAAAAACTTAGATGTAGCAATGCATACCTGTAGTCCCAACTACTTGGGAGGGTGAGGCAGGAGGATCACTACAGCCTAAGAGTTCAAGGCTACAGTGAGCTAGGATCACACCCCTGCACTCCAGTGAGACTCTCTCTTTTTCAAATTTAATTTTATTTTTTGAGACAGGGTCTCACTCTGTCACCCACATTAGAGTGCAGTGGTGTGCTTACAGTTCACTGCAGCCTACTTCAAGTGATCCTCTCACCTCAGCCCCCCAGGTAGCTGGGACTACAGGTGAGCACCACCACGCCCCGCTCTTTTTAAAATTTTTTGCAGGTTGGGCATGGTGGCTCATGTCTATAATCCTAGCACTTTGGGAGATCGAGGTGGATGGTTCGTTTGAGCTCAGGAGTTCATGACCAGCCTGGGCAACATAGTGAAACTCCATCTCTACAAAAAACACACAAAAAATTAGCTGGACATGGTGGCATGCCTGTAATACCAACTACTTGTCGGGCTAAGGCAAGAAGACCACTTGAATCCAGGAGGTCAAGGCTGCAGTAAGCCAAGATCACGCCACTGCACTCCAGCCTGGGTGACAAAGTAGGACCCTGTCAAAAACAAAAACCAAAAAAAAAACAAAAACAAAAACAAAAACTGTAGCTATGTTGCCCAGGTTGATCTTGGATTCTTGGGCTCAAGTAATCCTTCTGCCTTGGCCTCCCAAAGTGCTGGGGGCGGTGGGGTGGCAAGGAAGGAGGGAAAGAAGGAAGGGAGGAAGAGAGGGGAAAGAAAACGAGAGAGAAGGAGGGAGAGAGTAAAGGAAGGCGGAAGGGGAAGGGGAGGGGAAAGGAGGGAGGGGAAAAGGAAGGGAAGGCAGAGAGGAAGGAGAGAGGGGGGAGAGAGAGACTGCCAGTATTCACTTCTGTTTTACTCTATTTTCTCACTGCCTGACTTTTTTTAAACTGTTAATCATTATAATCCATCTGTCATTTATTTACATATGTATTGTGTGAAGTGAGATTATAAATTAATTTTTATCCAAAAGCAAACAAATCCATTCCTGTGTGTTAAACTTACATTCACCCCCATCCCCCCGCAACACACAGACAAACCTCATTCTTCCCAAACAAACCAACACCATAGATCTTTTGTTCCTACCTCTGTCAGCCATCAGATTACAAGCTTACTTGAAACAAATTACATAATTTATCCAGGTTTGTTATAAAAAATTTTTTTAAAATTTGTTGAATTAATCTTTAACATTTCATCTCTCTTAATATCTAGGGATTTCTTTACAAGCATATGTGTCACAAATATCTTTATTTCAAAAGTAAATTTTCTTATGAAAAAAATAAATAAAATGAGGATACTTTCATCCATCTCTATTCTATGCTTCTAAGTTCAAATTCACTTAGGAAAACCTGCCCTGAGAATTATTTAGCAAGAATTTAAAGCAGTAACCTATCTCTTTTATTTGAAAGGTTAAAATTTTGCTGAGCAAAGTTAAATACTGCAAATGACAAATAATCGAGACTAAGAAAAGAAAGTGAGCAGAGAATAAAACTGTATCTCTTTCTTTAGGGCCATAAAGTTCTCAATGATATGCAGTTTTACACCCCAGGGGATATTTGGAGATGTCTGGAGACATTTTTGGTTGTCACAACAACAGGTGGTAGTACTACTAACATTTGTTGGTAGAGGGATGTCAGGGACGCTGGCAAAAATCTTACAATGCACATATAGCTCCCCAACATACACATACAGAAATTATCTGGAAAAAAATTATCTGGTCCAAGATGTCAATCGGCTAAAGTAGGAAAACCCTGCTTTGAAGGAAAATGCAAGATAATATGTCTTCCAATTTAGTGGGCAAATACCAACAGTAAAAGTATCACCTGTTTGGAAATACAAGTAAACACAAAGACATATTCTTTCTTGCAACAATCTTGAAAAGCCTTTTTATGTGTTACATCCAGGAAATTACAACAGCACCTGCACTAGAATGGCTAAATGAAAACAACAAATAGCAAGTGTTACTGTGGGCGTAAAAAATTGTGATTTTCAATATTGCTGGTGGAATTATAAAATGGTATAACCACCTTGAAAAAAAATATGAAAGTTTCTCAAAAGGTTAAACAGAGTTGCCGTATGACTCAGCAACTACTTTCCTAGATATATGTATAACCAAGAGAATTGAAAACATGTCTACATAAAAACTTATACACAGGGCCAGGCGTGGTGGCTCATGCCTGTAATCCCAGCACTTTGGGAGGCTGAGGTGGGCGGATCACTTGAGGACAGAAATTCAAGACCAGCTTGGTCAACATGGTGAAACCCTGTCTCAACAAAAAATACAAAAATTAGCCAGAGATGGTGCTGTGTGCGTATAGTCCCAGCTACGCGGGAGGCTGAGGTGGGAGGATTGCTTGAGCCTGGGAAGCAAAGGTTGCAGTGAGCTGAGATCATGCCACTGCACACCAGCCTGGGGGACAGAGAGAGACCCTGTCTCAAATAAATAAATAAATAAATAAATAAAATTATGTACTCATATGGTATCTCAAAACAATCCTGAGAAAGAACAAAGTTGGAAACATATTACAAACCTATACTAATCAAAACAGTATGGTACTCGCATAAAGACAGACATATAGAACAGACTAGTGTCCAGAAATAAACCCTTGCATATATAGTCAAATGATCTTCAATAAGCATGCCAAGACTACACAATGGAGAAAGGATAATCTCTTCAATAAATGGTGCTGGGGGCCGGGCGCGGTGGCTCAAGCCTGTAATCCCAGCACTTTGGGAGGCCGAGACGGGCGGATCACAAGGACAGGAGATCGAGACCATCCTGGCTAACATGGTGAAACCCTGTCTCTACTAAAAAACTACAAAAAACTAGCCAGGCGAGGTGGCAGGCGCCTGTAGTCTCAGCTACTCGGGAGGCTGAGGCAGGAGAATGGTGTAAACCCAGAAGGCGGAGCTTGCAGTGAGCTGAGGTCCGGCCACTGCACTCCAGCCTGGGCGACAGAGCAAGACTCCATCTCAAATAAATTAAATAAATAAATAGATAAATAAATAAATAAATAAATGGTGCTGGGAAAACTGGATATCCGCATTCCAAAAAAAAAAAAAAAAAAAAAGAAGAAGCTGGACCCTTAAACTAAAAAAAAAAAAAAAAACAAAAAGAAAAAAAAAAAAAAAAAAAAATGGTGCTGGAAAAACTGGATATCCGCATTCAAAAAAAAAAAAAAAAAAAAAAGAAGAAGCTGGACCCTTACACTATATACAAAAATTAACCCAAAATGCAAAATATATTAAAGAACTATGCATAAGACTTGAAACTATAAAACTGCTAGAAGAGGCTGGGCATGGTGGCTCACACCTGCAATCTCAGCACTTAGGAGGCCGAGGTGGGCAGATTGCTCAGGAGTTTGAGACCAGCCTGGGCAACGTGGCAAAACCCTGCCTCCACCAAAAAAACACAAAAATCAGTCAGGCATGGTGGTACGTGCCTATGGCCCCAGCTACTCAGGAGGCTGAGGTGGGAGGATTGCTTAAGCCTGGGAGGTCTAGGCTGCAATGAGCCATGATTGCACCATGCACTCCAGCCTGGGTAACAGGGTGAGACCCTGTCTCAAAGCAAAACAAAAGCAAACAAACAAACAAAAACCTGTATAAGAAAGCACAGTAGGAAAACTTCATGACACTAGATTTTGTCAATTATTTCACACATAGGACACCAAAAGCACAGGCAACAAAACCAAAATAGACAAAGGGACATCAAATTTCTACACAGAAAAAGAAACAATCAACAGAGTGAAAACCTAAGGAATGGAAAAAATTACTTACAAATCAAATATCTGATAAGGGGTTAATATTCAGAGTACATAAAGAATTCCTAAAACTTGGTAACCAAAAAACCCTAAATAAACTGATTAAAAAATGGGCAAAGGACTTCAACAGACATTTCTCTAAAGACATACGAATGGTCAACAAGCATATGAAAAGATGCTCAACATCACTAATCATCAGGGAACTACAAATCACAACCACAAGGTATTACCTCACTACCGACTGGATGGCCATTATCCAGAAAAACAGGACTGGGCACAGGTGGCTCATGCCTATAATCTCATCACTTTGGGAGGCCAAAGTAAGAGGATCACTTGAACCTAGTTGTTTGGGACCAGCCTAGGAAACATAGTGAGACCCCCATCACTAGAAAAAAACTAGTCGGGTGCAGTGGTGCACACCTATAGTCTCAGTTACTTGCGATGCTAAGTCAGAAGGACTGCTTGAGCCCAGAAATTTGAGGCTGCAGTGAGCTATGACTGTACCACTGCACTCCAGCCTGGACAGCACAGTGAGACAAAAAGACAGGCGTGGTGGCTCAGACAAGTGTGGTGGCTCATGCCTATAATCCCAGCACTTTGGGAAGCTCTGAGGCGGATGGATCACTTGAGGACAGGAATTCCAGACCAGCCTGGCCAACATGACGAAACCCCGTCTCTACCAAAAATAAAAATAAAAATAAAAAAATTAGCTGGGCATTGTGGCACATGCCTGTAATCTCAGCTACTTGGGAGGCTGATGCAGGAGAACTGCTTGAACCAGGGAGGTGGAGGTTGTACACAGCCAAGATTGCGCCACTGCACTCCAGCCTGGGTGACAGAGCAAGACTCCATCAAAAAAAGGAAAGGAAGGGAAGAGGGAAAAGGGAAAAGGGAAAAGGGAAGGGGA